>NW_018239239.1:0-1304 GCF_001263595.1 Phalaenopsis equestris | reverse complement strand
CAGCGGCAACAACAACAGTAGCGGCAACAACAACACCAACAATAACTACAGCAGCACAAATAACTACAGCAGCACCAACAACAACAACAACAACAATAGTGACAACAACAATAGCTGCAACAACAACTCCATCACCACCACCAACAACAACGACAAAAAAAACAACAACGAGAACAACAAAAGCAACAACAACGACAAAAAAAGCAACAACGACGACAA
Source organism: Phalaenopsis equestris (assembly GCF_001263595.1). Lineage (NCBI taxonomy): Eukaryota > Viridiplantae > Streptophyta > Magnoliopsida > Asparagales > Orchidaceae > Phalaenopsis > Phalaenopsis equestris. Next base: position 1,085 of record NW_018239239.1, on the reverse strand, counting down.
CAACAACAACAACAACAACTACAACAACAATAACACCAGAAGCACCACCACCAACAGAAACAATAACAACAATAACTTCAATAGTAGCAACACCAATAGAAGCAACCGTAACAACATCAGCAACAACAACACCATCAGCACCAACAACAACTATGACAACAAACACAACAACAACAACAACAACAACAACAACAACAGAAGCAACACCAACAACGACTGTACCAACAACAGCAACAACTAAAGTAGCAACAATAACAACAACAATAACAACAACAATGAGAACGATAACGATAACAACGCCAACAACAACAACAACAACAACAACAATAACTACAACAACAACAACACCAACATCAAAGATAACCACAACAACATCAACAACGACAATTACAACAACAACAATTACAACAACAACAACAACAACAACAACAACAACAATAATAGCAACAACAACAATAGCAACAACGGCGACAACAAAACAACAACAACGACAACAACAACAACAACAACATTAACAACAACAACAACAACAACAACAACAACAACAACAACAACAACAACAACAACAACAACAACAACAACAACAACAACAACAACAACAACAACAACAACAACAACAACAACAACAACAATAGCATCAATAACAACAACAACAACTACAATAATAATAATGACAACAACAACAACTACAATAATAATAATGACAACAACAACAACATCAACAGCACCACCAACAACAACATGAACAGCACTAACAACAACAACACCACGAACAACAACAATAACAATAACAACTGCAGCAACAACAAGAGCAGCAGTAACAACAACAACAATAACAGCAGCAACAACAATAATAACAACAACAACAATAACAGTAGCAGCAGCAACAACAACAACAACAACAACAATAATAGTAGCAACAACAACAACAATAACATTAACAACAACAACAACAACAACAACAGTGACAACAACAACAATTGCAACAACAACACCATCACCACCAACAACAACAACGACAACAAGAACAACGACAACAACAACAACAATAACAACAACAACAACAACAATAACAACAACAACAA
>NW_018239238.1:0-1482 GCF_001263595.1 Phalaenopsis equestris | reverse complement strand
AATCAATTTAAAACTCTTGCTGCATATCCTTTCATGTTTCAAACATTCACATTACATAATTTTTTAGTATTTTAAATTAACATGATTCGAGAGAAAATATTTAAGATATTATTATTTTTATTTTTTATAAAAAATTACTTTTTTTTTTAAATCCATGGCGTCTAGCGGGCCGACTCGACCAATTTGTTGGGCGGGTTTGGATATGAAATTATAACTAGAATCCAGGCTCAAGCCAGTCCCACGCCCGCTTTGACTAGTCAAAAGCTCGAATAAATTCGGCTTGCCCAACGCCTAGATCAAGTCTTAATACATAATTGAATTGATGAAAAAATAACTAAAATGATTCCTCGACTAGCTGGGAAGGGTCATTTTAGTCTCATACTAAGTTAAATTCTCGATTTAATCTCCAAACTTTTTATATAAAGACCTAAATAGACTTGCCAACTAAATTAATGAAAATTTTAGGCTCTTTTTGGGATCAATTTTTGTTTTTATTTCTTTATTTTTAAATAGACTTGCTCTTTTGTAATGAAACAAAAAATTAGTGTTTGATTATTTGTTTTTTGTTTTATTTAAGTTTTTAATATTTTGTAGAAACAATTCTATTTTTAAAGTACTAAAAAAAATAAAAATAAAAAAATAAAAAAAATAAAAAAAAAGGTTTTTGTCTGTTTCTAAGACACCGAAAACAATCTTTCACCTTGCCTGTCTCCCTCGCGTTAGTCGATGATGCCGAACCCCTTCGCTCATCGTCTCCCTTCCCTCCTTCCCTCTCATCTATGCTCACTAATCCCTTTGCTCTCTAGGACTTCGATTCTCCTATTACTGACTACTCCAGCGAATGTGATCACGCCGACGATACCAAGATGTTGTAGAAGTCTCTTACTGCTGCTAACTTCGATAATGATCTCAACCCTAACCTTCTCCCCAAGTGCTTCAGCAATTTCGCCTCCCTCGCCGAGTTCATCCCGTTCATCGAATTCGAAGACCGCCCCAACTTCTAAGATAACTCAACCTGTATTTTTTTTTTTAAATTCTACCGTTGTAGGCATTCAAGATTGCAGTCCTGCCCTTTTTGTCGTGCAGCCTTAAGGGAATTAGCTGTGGCGACTCGTGGATCTTCACAGATAACCGAGATATAGTTGACATGAAAACTGTATCCAGAGAAAATCTGCTGCAGCTCTTCATGTATGTACTGAAGCTTCCTCTAATCGTCCCATAATTTGTCTTCAACTCCTATATTTCTTTTGTAAAATAAAACAATCTGCTCTTTATTTTATCGTATTTGACTCCATTGTTTCTTCTACTGTGAGTTCTTCCAGCTAGAGCTAGCTTTTGTTTGCCAGCTGATTGAATTAATTGTGGTTCCCTATTTTTATTCTCTCTAAAGCTGAGAAGCTTTCCAAATATGAATGTTACTATTAGCGCTGTCAAAACGGCTCGTTGATCGCGAAGAGCTCGTGTTCGGCTCGTTAAGAAGCT
>NW_018239237.1:0-2571 GCF_001263595.1 Phalaenopsis equestris | reverse complement strand
AAAGAAAGAAAGAAAGAACGAGGAGAGACGAGTCCAACAAAAGATAAGAGCTAAGCTTTTATCTTTATTTCAATTGCACTTTGATTGGTAACACTTAGAAAATTGCTCCAAATATACTCTAAATTTAACAAACTAATGACCACTAATCCACACAACTTATTAATCAAGCATGCAATAAGTGAGGTGGATTAGTTTTGTAATAACCTAATTATGAAAATCATTATAAAATGTTTTTCACGTGGTTATAAAATAAAGTACGATTTTCTTAATTAAAAAAATGTAGTACTTTGTAAAGTATCTTCCTAGTTTTTTTTTTTTTTTAATCTAATGAATTGTTCTAAAATTCTAGAGTTGCTTATCAACTTTTGTAATCCATTGACTTGAAGAAGTCAAAACTATGAATTCGATCCCCTTTATTTCAAATATATTTATTAAATTAATATATTAATTACATTAACTTTAAATATTATTATTAAACTAAGAAAATAATTATTTAAAATTTAAAATATGAATTTTATTACGCTTCAACAATCAGAGTGATCCAATTCAGTATTTTAGGGGCAATATTTAAACTAATCCTATCAAATATTATCAATTATGTTTAAATAATGGAAATTATATTTAATTTTTTTATTATTTCTTAAACTGAATTAATGAATATGTTATCAAAGAACATCGGGCAACGCAAGGAGAAGTCGGCGAAATGCCTACGGTGAACCAATTAAAATACTTCTCATATCAAAAGTTTATGTCAGCGGGCCCGGATTTAAATTTCTCATTTGGACAGCGGACGCAAGTTGCTGTCCGCATTATGGAATATTGGTCCATACTTTCAAGGGATAATTAACATACAGAACATATAAAATATTAATATTTACAAATTAATCTTTACGGAGCTGACGTATTTATGTATGTCTCAATCAAATAATTGAGAATTTGTTCAAAATGAAAAGTATGGGTTGGGGTTTTACCAAGAAATTTGATATTTGAATGAAAATTAAAAAAATGGATGAAAAATAATGATAAATTTATAAATAACAAGTTTCGGGCGGTTGTGTATGCAATTTTTAAATTAGAAAGATTTATATACATACCACTTAATTTCTATTGATTTACATATATAATACCTAAATTTTATTTTTTGTTACATAAATGCTCACTTATTTATGCATGAAAAGTATGTTTAATTTTTTAATTTTAGAACAGTGATATTTTTAAGTGATACAAAAGATTTTGATGGTATAAACATAAAATATAAAAATAAGGTGTTAAATATGTAAATACATAAGAATTGGATGGTATGTATGGGACTTACGCTGAAGCTGTCATATAATAAGTCAACTGTTGTGCCCACCTAACGTGCCTATCAATTCGAGTATCACTTTCGTAAGACCAACTATGTCAGAGGGGATTCGAACTATACGACAATTCATAAAATTTGACAGGTGCTATATTCTATTGAATAGTTGTATGATTATATTAAAATGTATGTATGTACGTGTGAGACTGAAAAATAAAATAAAACAAAAGAATATAAAAAAAAGCCTACATACAAGAATATTGTAAATATTTACCTAATGAATGTGATGCCAATGATTTGAAAATGTCAAGAACAAAAGTTATGTATTACATATGCAAATACATAAAAATTGGGCGGTATGCATGCAAATGCCCATAAAATAAATTTTGGAGGGATTTACATTGGGCAAAATTTTAGAAAAAAGTATTTTTAATAAATTTATTATTTTAAATAAATGCTAAAAAAATAAAAAAATTTTAAATAGACAAAATTATCACGTCAGCAGAAATTGTCTGTCGACGTGGTGATTTTTTTTTCTTTACAACACGAGCATAACACGACATAAATTTAGATCAGTTGATGAAGTGCAATGCTCCTAACTTTGTGGTTATGGTTTGGAGCCTCATGGTGGTTTAGGCATAGTGTTTGTTTAATTATTCTTTTAAGTTATTTAATTTAACAAATACATTAAAATTATATAAAATTTAATAAATATTATACTCTCAATTTAAAATGTAATAAAAATTTAAAAATCAATATTATAATATAAAATAAAATAATTTTAATTATATAAAATTTCATTTAAATTTACATCAATAGATAAGTCAATTTTAATGACAAATTAAGTTAATTTTTCATGCTAATTTGTAGCAAATAATAATTTAAAATATATTTAGTTTTTAAAATGTTAAAAATAAAGTTATAAAAAATTGTTATTTTTAAAATTGTTCCTTGTAAAATGTTTAGAGATATTCGACTTCTCAAATTATATATTTAACATATTTGAAAACTAAAAATATTTTAAATTATTATTAATTGATTTATCTTTTAATGTAAATTTAAATTAAAATTACACATAAATAAAGTTATTTTATTTTTATTATAATATTAATTTTATAATTTTTATGAAATATTTATTAATTTGATGGTATAATATTTATTAAAATATATTTAATTTTAATTTATTTGTTAAATTAAATAATTTATGACAATAACCAAACAAACACTATGCACCCTAAAAAACTACCCCAAGGCTCAAACCCACTTCCACA
>NW_018239236.1:0-738 GCF_001263595.1 Phalaenopsis equestris | reverse complement strand
TCTCCTCAAGCTTCTCCTCACTTTTTTTTTTTCTTTTTTTTCATTTTCTTTTTACTTTTCAGGATCTTTTTTATCCATTTATTTGTTTTTATTTTTTTTTGTATGTGAGAATTACTATATCTGGAGAAGTCCTTAAATAATTTTGAATTCCACTATCCTTCTCTAAAGTTAAAACTTATTACTTTCCTTCACTTGAAAAGATGTATCTTAAAAAAAATACTTTCTAAGAGAGCCTTAATTGTTTGAAAATAAGAATTATAAGAATCTTTAGTTTTTCAAAAAATACAATTTCTCCTACTAAATATAGTTATTCATTTTCTCAAGTTCTCCAATAAATATCCTTAACTCTAGGTTCACCCTTTTCACTAAAAATATCAACTAAGTTTTCCTACTCCTTTTTTATACATAAAACTCTAACATCCTTAAGTTGACTCCACATAACAATAATAATTACAAATAATATACAAATTTATTTGTAGTACTTTTGAAAACAAGTAAGGTTTAAATTTGAAACATTTTTCTTTTCTCTTCAAACTTAAGCTCAAACATGTGTAACAATGAAGTACAAAAATATGCGGCAGGGAAAGATCACTTTTACAATTTACTACACATCCTACAAAAATATCAACAAATAACACATGGTAGAATATTGCAGTAGAAAGTAAATCTAGCCTAAACATGTATGACATAACACAATAAAAGAGTTTTAAATAGTAGAACAGGTACAATCTGAAGATT
>NW_018239235.1:0-894 GCF_001263595.1 Phalaenopsis equestris | reverse complement strand
TCTAATCAACTTTAATATGTCTCATAACATTTAAAAAAAATACAACCATGGGGAGATCTTATTTGACATCATAACCTTACACATTAAAAAACTTAAACTCATCACAACGAGGAGCTTGGAGCTAGCATGGTGGGCAGCACGACCATCTTCAACAGCAAAACCTGTCTTCCCCAGCTAAACCTTTCCTTCCTTAGAATTAGACAACCAAAGCCATAGGACTTCAAGGTTGTCTACCTAGTGCAACATAAATCCACAACTCATATTTAGGCTTTTGTATAGCTTTGTTGCACAATCTAAGCCCTAACTCGTCTTAGGATTCCAAGGTTGTAGTTTGTCATGACCTAAAGCCTCACATCTTCCAGGCTATTTGTGTGATATTTTCACACGAATGTAAGCCCTAAATGAATAAAATTGGCAGGATGAAACATTCAAATAATTTCTACTCAAAACTGAAGCCAAACAATAGGATAGATTGGGAAGTCACTGAGGTTCTCCTCCGGATCCATGACATCCCCTAGTTCTTCTTCCTTTGGATTCCAAAAACAAAATGTTCCAAATTTGACTCATTCTCCTTTCACATCTCTTTGTCTGATTTCGTTGAAAATTCCTATCCTTTTAAAGTCCTTTAAGATAATATTTCATGATTTTTATCGAGAGTTTTCTTAGGTGATTTTGGTTATCTAAGATAGAATTAACTATAGGGGCTTGCCCTTATAGGAAGCTTGTTCGAACCCAGCTTAAAATAAACACTATTAGTTCTTCATATTAAATAGGAGAAATTGTAGGCAAATAAAATGGTTTTGCAGACTGAATGGATGTCATAGATTTCTTAGTTTATTTGATTGAGTTTCATCCTCAGGTCTTGTGTTTATCCTTCGTGATAGATACAGGGTT
>NW_018239234.1:1976-3196 GCF_001263595.1 Phalaenopsis equestris | reverse complement strand
AATTCCAAAAATTCCTAGAAAATTTCAATAAATCCTAAATAATCCTAATTTCATTTCTCTCAACTACTACATGTCCAGGTTTGGCAAATTTGACCATCTTTTACCAAAATACCAAAATTACCCTTTAAAGACCCAAATTTACCCATATCCAACTCAAATGCCCATAAGTTTGATCTCAATTGAGCCCAATTTCAATCCTAAACTCAAATTCACTTTTGATATGACCAAACTAATCCAAATCCAAGTTCTATGGGTCCATGATTTGAGCCCAATTTTGAGTTGGGTCAAAACCCCAATTTTGACCGTATGACTTAATCTGACCAAATTGAACCCATAGCCTAGTCAATTGGCCTCAATTAATGTTGAAAAATCTTGATAAAAAATCTTTATCAAATCCCTATACATCAAAATCAACCAGCAATTTACCTTGGTGAAGCCTCAAATCCATTTGATTTTTGCCTAAATCCAAAATTCCCAAATTTAGCCCCAAATTGGCTAAGTCCCAAAATTTCACCCAATTGATTGCCTTAACCTCCAAATTGGCATCCACTTCATGTTGAAAACTCTTCATGAGGTCCCTATTGACCATTTACAACAATAAATTTGGACTTAGCCCAAGGCTAACCCAAGCTAGACCCAAGCCTAGCCCAACATGACCAAATTGATTAAAGTTCAAAATTCCTTCAAATTGACCCCCAGTTGGACTCAAAACCACTTCCATCCTTCACCAAAGTTGTTCCTTATGACCATGTACACACTTTTGATCAATAAATTGGGCAAATTGACATGGCTAGCCTAACTCAAACCCAAGTTTTGGTCATTTGCACCCACTTGGACCCATGCACTAAATGTGACCTAACCACCATAAGGCCACCAAATTAACTCCACCACAGCCTATAGTTGGACTTAGTGACCAGTCCAAACACTATGAAATCACCTAAATCAAGACATGGACCAAAGATCCTCCAAATTAAGGGGTCTTATTTCCAAAAATGCACATGCTTAAGATATCTTTGCCAAATTCAAGCACATTTGCATTAAATTGCTATGATGGATTCCTCTGGGTCTCTGAGCTCCGAGCCACCTCCCCCTGGCTCCTGGCGGGCCGGCCGGCCTACTGGCCGGAGAAGCCCAAAACGAAGAGCCACCCCCATGACACTTAACCCAAATCAAACATAGAGGCTAAATCCTCCCAATTAAGATGAAGAACTGCTCTTACC
>NW_018239234.1:0-1669 GCF_001263595.1 Phalaenopsis equestris | reverse complement strand
CTAGCCTCCTTGGACCCCAACGAACGTGTCGAGCACCTCTGATTGAAGCCTCCATTCTCAGAGCAAAGGTATAAAACTTCTCCTTCTCCCGAGCTTATTTTGATTCTCCATTTACTTAGGCTTGATTTTAGGGTACATTAACCGTATGGATGTGTTCGTCTCACTTAGACGAGTCCATAGGATCAAACCCAAAGTGATTTGGTTTAGTGTAGGCTGAGATCTTGAGGTTTTAGTGTGGACGGGTACGGGATCATTCTATCGGGGACGATGACGGGGAGCCGTTCGATCGAGCGTGTATCAATTGGACGGGGGAGATCAAGCTGGACAGCACTTTGGGACATAAACAGAGGGCCGAGTCAGCAAGCTACGTGGACGGCGGCGTCCAACCAGAGTGCGACACGCATGCCTTCGGAGCCGTCGTAGGTATAGGTAGCACGCACAGTTTAAATAGATAATTATGGTCTTTTCTTATTTATTTAAATAGCCTTAACTTAGAAAATTCTTAACTTTGTGTAGAAAAATCACAAAAATAAAATAAAAATACCCTTTTGCTCAGCGAACGAAGGGGAACAATGTGAAATAAATTTCAAGTCCATTTGGTGAATATTTTATTTTTAATTAATTAAACAATGTTTTTAATCATTTAATTCTCCATGCATAATGACACATCACCTTGGCTTGAAATTTTGACATGTTGTAGTCTCTGTCAGGGGAAGTATTCTCTGATTTTTTGAAAGTCAGAGGAGCTTCCTATACAGAGACCCATATTTTTCAAGTTATTTCTCATTATTTCTTTAAGATAATCATGAAAATTAGCATATTGATTATAAAATCCTAAGAAAATTTTTGAAGGTCTACCATGACTAAAGAAACCTTTGGAAATAATTTTATGGGTCAAGTCATTTAAAATATCCTTAAATTTAATAAATACTAAATCACTAAGATAATTAATTTTGGAAAATATAAATATTTAAATGACTTGATTTTTGACCTCCACTGTGATATATGATCCAGAGAGCTCATCATAAAAATTTCAAAATATTTTGAGTTCATTTGACAACTTAAGTTTATTTTTAAAGATAAATACCACTCTTGGCATTTAAATGATTTTTAAAAAATCAAAATATAACTCAAGAGATTATGAAACTTAATTTTTTAGGCTCTCTGTGAATAGGGGTATTTTTTAAAAATAAAACAATATTTATAATAAAAACTTGATTTTTAACCTATTTTAAATATTTAAATAATTAAAAATCCATAAAAATTACAAAAATAAAAGAACTCATGAAAATGTTCTAAATAGCTTTCTAATCATTTAGGAACAATTAAAATTCTTTTCCTGATTTTCTAAATAAAGATATTTTTAAAAGGCTTAAAATGAGTTTTCACTAAAATAATTCCAATAAATCAAGAAAAAATTTAAAAAATATAAAATTTACTCCTCTGAGTTCTCTAACCTTAGGAAGTTTTTTTTTAAAATATAAAACTTAATTTTCACGACCTAAAATATTTTATTTTTATTAAATAGTCTAGAACTTAAAATAATTCTAATAAATCACAAAGAATTCAAAAAATCGTCAAATTTTGTCCAAAGGCTTCTCTAATTTGGGTCTATTTTCAGTAAAAATTTTATAGGATTATAATTTACCTTGGTCAATTTAGGAATTTT
>NW_018239233.1:12830-18464 GCF_001263595.1 Phalaenopsis equestris | reverse complement strand
TAGCAGGAAGTAATTTCAATGCAATAAAGAAGTGTAAGGCCTTAGAAGGAAGATTTAATAGTGATGAAGAAAAACTCACATTTCTATCATCTATGGCCTACCAGTTTGCATCTTCATCAGTAAGATATCGATAGAGTTCATTCATATTGTCTCTCGTAGGGGTAAAATTTGCATAGTGGCAAATAGGCACATTTTTAATCATAAAAATCTAGTTTATTCTTGAAGGAGTGAATTACACAAACCTGCCTTTTACAGAGACAATTCCTTGGTTGATTCCATGTAGATTTGCATTAAAATCTTTCACCACACGGACAACTGCAGTGGCAGTAGTGTAACGAAGCACTTCTCATCATCTCTGCGCAATAATATCTTCAACTCGAGTATTTAGTGTTGAATCCTCTATTCAAAAACCCCTTTCTTTGATTAGCCTTTTCTTCACTAGAACACGATCATGCAACTTTTGCGCATCAAAATTGACGAACTTTCTCAGGTTGAAAATTCCAAATCTAGAGAACTTTTTAGTGTGGGACGCAATTGGATTTAAAATCTAGTGACTATCCTCTCGTTTCCCCCCAAAACATGAACTTTCTCTCGTTTTCCCCCCAAAACATGAACTTTGAAATCCATTTTTGAGAGTTATAAGGAGAAGAAATTGCCGAAAACCGCTGAAAACCACCTTTTGAAACATTTTAAGTCATTTTTGTCGCAGCTCTCTTGAATTTGGCGCATCATGTGCCAATCTAAGCATCAAGCGCCAGTTCCAAAAACTTGACCATTTTGATTACGATCCAAAAAAAGTTCTCAATTCTTCTATTAAATTAGATAAATAAAGATGTTTTTAAATATTTTTTCAATTTCAAATTTCTTAAATACACGGACTCTATAAAAACATAAGCATAAACATATGTAAAATATTCCGAACAATAACATAAAAACAAAATAAACAACCAATATATAAGCAAAATAAACAACGATAAATATGGGTTGCCTCCCACAAAGCACTTGGTTAATGTCATCAGCCCGACATTCCCAATCTTTATTCTGGGTGACCCAACATTACAGTTTCTTTAAAAACTGGTCTTTGAATATCAAAATATGATCAAAATATGGTTTCAATATGTGCCCATTCACTTTAAATATCATTCTAGTCTTGGGGCCTTCAATTTTAACGGCTCCATAGAAATAGAATTTTACAACTCTTAATGGCCATTTCCACCTAGACTTTAACTTTCCAGGAAATAATTTCAATTTTGTATTGTATATAAAACTTCCTCACCAGGTTCAAATTTCTTTCTTATTTTCTTCCAATCATGTCATTCTTTCATTTTTTCCTTAAAAATTCTAGCATTATCATAATATACATTTCTAATTTCTTCGAGCTCATTCAATTGCAATAATCTTATCTCACCAGCTTCTTTCAAATTGAAATTGAATTCCTTAATAGCCTAATAAACTTTATGATCCAACTCTACTGGCAAGTGACAAGTCTTCCCAAAAAATAATCTATAAGGGAACATACATATAAGTGTTATAAGCTGTCCTGTATGCCCATAATGTCGTATTTAATCTAGCAGACCAATCCATTTTATTAGGATTTACAATTTTCTCTAAAATTCTCTTAGTTTCATGATTAGATACTTTTGCTAATCTACTAGTCTGGGGATGATAAGCGGTTGCAATTTTATGCATTATATTATATTTTTCTACCAATCTTCCAATTGTTGCCTTTCTAAAATATTTTTAATTAAAAATTTTGAAACACTCTGAGCATCACATCGAGATAAAGCAATTGCTTCAATCCATTTTGAAACATAATCTACTGTAATAAATATATATGTATATCTATATATAAAACAGGATGAAGGGTGGTCGATGTTCCCCCTGTTGCTCTGCTAGGGTTTCGACACAATGGCTCAACTTGCTGTTGTAAAGGGCTTAATCCTTGCTACCTTTTGCTTTCAACTGGATTTCTCTCATCTCATCACTGGTTATTGCAAGTTCTTCGACTCTCATAGCTTTTACACCTTCCCGGGTTTTGGTTTTCCAAACTTTTACTTTTCCATTGCTTTGGCCATAGTTTGTCTTTGTTTGTCTTCTTTTTACTGTGAGGTTGGAACTTTGGCATCCCACTAGAAGTCTGGACTTCTCAGGTTCCTCTATCTTTCTCTTTTTCTATATTGCAAAAGGTTCTTCTATACTGTCTATTGCTTAGCCTCATTGTGGTTTCTGCTTTTGGCTGTTTGCTTGGAGCTTTCTTCCTGTTGTGAGGTTGAGTTCCTCTGGACTTTCACTGGCAGAGGACTGCTTTGGGTTACTCTATCTCTGATATACCTCTTAAGTGATGTCAGACCCAATTCCTATTGACATTTCCATTAACATTCAATGGGCCAAAGCCACTTTTGCTGACATTGAGGGGAAAGGTCAGGAGCTAGTGCAGAATCCTGATGATTTGGTCTTTCCTCAAGAATATCTTGAGAGTCATGACGCCCTTTTCAAACCCATATGCAAGAATAGTGGGAAGTTAGAAATCTATTTTACATAAGAGGACCTAAATGGGCTAACTGAATGTCAAAATTTCACCTTAATTAGTAAATTCCAACTTGGCCATCCAAAGATGGAGTCTGTGAGAAGATATGTTGATGGACTGAAATTCAAAGGGGCTTGGAAAGTAGGCCTACTTGATGGCAGACACATACTTATTAATCTCTCAAGGGAGGAAGACTATGCTAGAATTTTCTCCAAACAATCCATCTTGATTGAAGGAATTCCAATGAAGCTTTTAAAGTGGACTCCTGAGTTTGATCCCAATAAAGAACTTCCCATTGTCCCCAAATGGTTTAAGTTACCTGGACTTAAACTACACTTTTTCAACCACAAAGTTCTTTTCAATATTGGCAAAGCTTTGGGAAGGCCTTTGAAATTGGATGGCCCCACTTTCAACTTATCTAGACCTTCTGTAGCTAGAATATTGGTGGAAAGAAATATTACTCTTCCAGCTGTGGGGGAAATATGGTTAGGCACTGAGCATAATGGCTACTGACAGAAAATCATAGGGGAACAAAGACCTTACTATTGCCATCATTGCAATATGTTTGGCCACACTGATGAGAAATGCTTCAGGCTCCATCCTAACCTCAGAAGGAAGATCCCCAGACATCAATCTGAGGAGATTGCACCACAAAACAAGGAGTTACCTACTGCTACTAAGTGTGCTGTTAATATGCTTGAAGTGCCTGCGACAAATGAACAAGAGCTGTCCCAAGCTTTAGTACAAGAGGTGTGGTACCCAATCCCCAATTTAATCATGAATAACCAGCTGAGCACCTCCACCTTATGCCACTTTCTACTCAAATTGAACAAACTCTCTGTACTGATCTTTCTACACTTCCTATTGATCAAGAGACAACAGTTATTGAGCTACCAGAGGACCCCTTGATTTTGCAATTAGCCAGGAACCTTGAAACTGGTTGGCAAGTCCAAAAAAACTAAAAAGAAAAAGTGCCTCTAGAATTAAAGAACCTAATCTCCTCTTCATACTCTTCGGAGGAGGCCCCCCTCCTTCTTCTAGCTCTATTAGAACTAGGAGAAGAGGGAAATCCACCTCTATTGGTTAATGAATCTAATATGTTGGAATGTTAGGGGACTTGCACATCCCAAATCCCTTAATAGAATCCTTGCTCTCAACAGGATGTACAAACCTTGGATCATTGCTCTACTTGAACTAATAGGTCACTAAAAATGTCAACAGAATTGTGAGGAAATTCCCTAGCTTCCAGCTTCTTATAAATACTAACAGTAAAATTTGGCTTCTTTGCAGAAAGGAAGTCCAATGCACTGTTCTTAAAGAAGGAGACCAATTCATCCATTTGCAGCTTAACTTCAATTACTATCAGCGTTTTGCTACCTTCATTTATGTTGACTGTACAACTACTGCAAGACTGGACCTATGGCAACAATTACAAGATTTCACTACCTCTATAAGGGATTTCTGGTTAGTTGGGGGTGATTTCAACAGTCTCTCTTCACCTAGTGATAAGAAGGGGGGAGATCTCCGGATATTAATCTAATTAACACATTCAATGACAACATTCAGTCTGCTGATTTTTTTTGATTTGGGGTTCACGGGCCCTAAATTTACTTGGAGAAGGGGGAAGATCTGGGAGAGGCTTGATAGATTTCTGGTAAATGACATATGGTTTAGAGAGTTCCTACAAACTTCTGTCCAACACTTCGCTATGAGTGGGTCTGATCATAGACCCTTACTTATTCAAATATCTTCATCCTCTTCTAAAACTAAAGTCAAATTTAGATATCTGAACATGTGGTCAATGCATGGGGATTTTATTAATCAAGTAGCAAAGGCCTGAACTGATGTCCACCATCACATTCCAAGTATCAAGCTTTGGATGTTACATAAAAAATTCAGGAAACATCTCACAAATTATAACTGGAAGGAGGTGGGGAACATTGATAAGAAAGTCCTTGAAGCTGAACAAAATGTTTTGCATTTAGAACAGCTCTTATCTTCTGACATGGGGTCTAAAATGGACCTCCAGTCAGCCAATGATAACTTATTGGACCTGATCAACATGCAAGAGGCTCTCTATGCCCAAAAGGCTAATAAAACCAGGTTTTGTGAGGGTGACAGAAACTCTAAATATTATCATGCTTGCATTAATTATAGGAGGAAAAGCAATACAATTCACAAAATCCTTTCTCAGGAGGGTCACTGGATTTCCAATGCTGAGGGAATTGCTAATAATGTTGTACATTATTTCCAAAAATTGTACAGAAAAAATTCAATTTCCCACTCAACCATCAATGAAACACTGTTTGATAAGGAAAGGGAATTTACTAATAGTCTATCCCTTACTAACATTCCTGATGAAAATGAAATTTGGGAAGCTCTAAAATCCACAGACAACACAAAGGTGGCTGTTCCTGATGGATTCTCTATTGATTTCTACAAAAAGGCCTGGCATATAGTGAAGGGTGAGGTTATTGCCACTGTCCAAAGTTTTTTCTGGGGGGTTGACCTCCCCAAATACTTCTCCTTATCTACCATTACACTGGTTCCCAAGGATAAAACTCCTTGCAAATGGGAGGATTTCAGACCCATTAATCTCACTTCTGTCATTTCTAAGATAATCAGTAAAGTCCTGATCCAGAGATTACAACCCCACCTAAATAAGCTCATTTGCAGGAATCAGTCTGCTTTCATCAGGGATAGAAGCATTGTTGATAATGTGCTCTTGGCCCAAGAATTGGTACTGGACTTGGACAGAATCACCAGAGGAGGCAACTTAATTTTTAAATTAGATATCAAAAAGGCTTATGATACTATAAGCTAGAGTTTCATTGAACAGGTTTTGATTGCTAGAGTTTTCTCACCCTCCTTTGTCTCTCTTATCAACAGATGGCTGTCCAATAATTTCCATTCAATCTTCATCAATGGATCCCCTCATGGGTTTTTCAGTGCTTCTACAGGTATCAAACAAGGTGACCCCCTCTCCCCTACTATCTTTATCTTAGCTTTTGACTACTTATCCAGAAGATTGAATGAGTTGGCATCCAGGAAACCGCATTCTCTTTATAGTCACAGATCTTCCACATTAATTAATCATCTGGCCTTTG
>NW_018239233.1:11337-12571 GCF_001263595.1 Phalaenopsis equestris | reverse complement strand
TTATCAAAGGAAGAACTAAGAACATTCATTTTGATCATATAATTGACAAGGTCCAAAGTAAACTGCAAGCATGGGAGAATTCCTTTTTATCAAATGGGGGTAGGATCACACTCCTCAAAAGTGTTCTATCTGCTTTACCATCCTATTTACTGCAAATGAACATTCTGAAAAAGTCTTCTCAGAGACTGTTAGAAGGGATCTTTAATAGATTCCTATGGGCTGGCCATAGGAAGCAAAAACACTGGACCTCTTAAGCTAAGGTGTGTAAACCGGTTGAGGAGGGTGGGTTAAGCTTCAAGTCTTTCTCCCAAATTATGCACACTATATTCTACAAACTCTGGCCCAAATTCAGATCTCAGTCCTCCCTATGGGCTGAATTCCTGTGGGGCAAATATTGCAGGTATCAACAAATATTGCAGGCTGAATTCCTTTGGGGCAAATATTGCAGGTATCAACACCCCACCCAACTCTCTGTTCCCCTAGGGGATTCCCCTATTTGGAAAAGGATGTTAAAAGCTAGGCAGAATGATGAATAATTGTTTGTCTGGGAAATAGGTGAGGGCTTGGTTAACATCTGGTGGGATAATTGGTCCTTGGATGGCTGCCTTTTTCAGGATCAGACTGGTCCAGCTACCCCTGTGCTTGTAGAAGACATCTGGGCTCATGGCAAGTGGAACCTTTCTCCAATCCTTCCTTTCTGCAGCCCCTCTCAACTATCCAATATTCAGAAGCTATTTGTTAAACCTGGGGTTAAAGACAGAATAGAAAAAAGAACCCAATCCCTTATCAACCCCCCCCAAATGGTACATTGGGGTCATACCATCTGGAATAAATTCCTTACCCCATCCATGTCCTTTTTCATATGGAGACTCTTCTTAAAACTGATTGCCACTGATTATATTTTGAAATTGAAGGGGCTGAGGGGTCCCTCCAGATGCACTTTCTGCCAGTCTCATGAGGAAACTATTACCCATCTCTTCTTTGATTACAATTGGGCACAGGATGTTTGGTCCTTTGTGATTGGTAAACTTAGGATCCCAATAATGACTCTCACATGGAAGGTTTTCTATACTAGCTGGTCTGATTGAAGGGGATCTAAACTCCAGGACATCACCAATATTGTGGCATGGTTTGTGTGGATGGCTAGAAACTAGGCAAAGCATGACAACTCCCATCTTGATCCTATGAGGGTGGGTCTCAATTGTATTGCTTTTATTAAAAAACTGATTACATT
>NW_018239233.1:3195-10665 GCF_001263595.1 Phalaenopsis equestris | reverse complement strand
ATATTTGAATAGAGGTATAAATGGTCCCATAAAATCCAATCTACATGCATAAAAAATTTCAATTTCCAAATTAAAATTTAGAGGCATTTCATTTCTTTTCAAAATATTACATACTCTCTTACACCGATCACATGTTTTTATATATATATATATTAACATCTATAAATAGAGTAGGCCAATAAAATCCAGATTGTGAAATTTTATGAACAGTTCTATCATTCCCAAAATGTCCTCCAAATTCAGAATCATGACATTTTTGGATAATTTTGTTTTAATTTCTTTGTAAGGCACACATCATCTCCTTACTAAATCTTTGCATTTTTTATTTAAATAGGGGTCATCCCAAAAATAAGATTTTGCATCATGAATGAATTTCTTTTCTTGTTGTTTTGTTAGTCTATATGGTAAAATACTATAAAAAATATAGTTTACAATATCAACATACCAAGGTATTTTCCATCCTTTTACAACATATTATTGCTCCATTAACATTCTTTTCCATGTAAAGTATTTCTTCCTGTTCCAGCTTAAATAGATGATCAACAATTTGATTATCAGTTGCTTTCCTATCAACTACAACAAAATCAAATTCTTACATTAGAAGTACTCATCTAATTAATCTGGGTTTCACAATCTTCTTTTGCATCAAATATTTAACAGCCAAATGGTCAGTATGCATAATACATTTAGCTCCAATCACATATGACCTAAATTTATCAAAGCATAAACAATGGCTAATAACTTTATTTCAGTGGTGGTATAGTTAATCTGAGCATCATTAAGAGTCTTACTAGTATAGTATATGATTTTAAAAATATTATCTTATCTCCGCCCAAAAATAGCTCCAATTGCATAATCACTTGCATCACACGCATCACACATTAATTCAAAAGGTTTCTCCCAATCAAGTGAAATAATTATAAGAGCAGTGGTCATATTTTCCTTTAAAGTTTCAAAGGCTTTAAGGCAATCTTGTTTGAAATCTAATTTTGTATCATTCAAATTACTTGTCTTTTTTAGAAGTTGGCATAAAGATTTAGTAATTTTTGAAAAACCTTTATTATATCTCCTGTAAAATCCAGCATGTCCTAAAAAGGTCCTAACTCCTCTTACTTTAGTAGGTGGAGATAGGTTTGATATAACCTATATTTTTGCAGTATCTACTTCCATGTCATTTTTTGAAATTTTATGTCCAAGCATAATTCCTCCTGCAACCATGAATTGACATTTTTTCCAGTTCAATACGAGATTAGTCTTTTCAGAACATTCCAATACTTTTTATAAATGATTTAAACATATTCGAATGAAGTTCCAAACACAAAACAAATACTGAAAAAATCATCCATAAAGACTTCATTTACTTTTCCCTTTTTAAATTAAATCACTGAAAATTGACATCAGACATCTTTGAAATGTTGCAGGTGTATTATATAATCCAAAGTGCATTCGCCAAAAACTGAATGTTTAATAAAGAATAATAAATGTAGTTT
This sequence comes from Phalaenopsis equestris, assembly GCF_001263595.1. Taxonomy (NCBI): domain Eukaryota; kingdom Viridiplantae; phylum Streptophyta; class Magnoliopsida; order Asparagales; family Orchidaceae; genus Phalaenopsis; species Phalaenopsis equestris. The sequence goes on along the minus strand of NW_018239233.1, from coordinate 9,175 downwards.
TCTCTTGATCCTCTAGAGCTATAGATATTTGTTGATAATTGGTATATCCATCTAGAAAACAAAATATTTGTGCCCAACCAGCCTATCCAACATCTGGTCCAAAAAGGGTGAAGGAAAAAGGGTGAAGGAAAAAAAAGGGTGAAGGAAAATGTTCCTTCCTGGTGGCAGAATTTAATTTTCTATATTCTATGCAAATTCACCATTTTGTGACTTATCTTATTGGTACTAATTCATTATTCTTATTTGTCACTACAGCCACTCCTCCTTTCTTTATAACAGAATCCATTGGGCTTACCCAAGTTGTGTCTAAAATAAGATATATTTTTCCAGCATCTAACCATTTTAAAATTTCCTTTTTGACAACTTCATTCATCATAAGATTTAATCTCCTTTGAGGATCAGCTGATGATTCATGTTGATCTTCCAATAAAATTCTATGCATACAAACTGATTTCTTTAATATCAGCTGATGTCCATCCAAAGGTTTTCTTATATCTTTTTAGGTTTACAAAAACTTTTGTTCTTGTGCATCAGTTAATTTTAAGGATAATATAACAGGTAATGTAGATAAATCTCATAAGAATGCATACTTTAAATGAGTAGGAAGTGTATTCTGTTCTAGGTCAAGAGGTTTCTCAATAGATGAAATGAAATTCTGATTGCTTTCTGTATGAACTAACATTTTAAATTTTTTGAACATAATCTAAATCTTTTTTGACCACTTTCGTAGATTCATCTTGAATTTTATCCTCATCTGGATATTCCACATATTCTTTTTCAAATTCCCATTCGAATGTCTTTTTAAAATATTCATGGATTAAATATTCATTAATATCCATTCTAAAGCATTCAATCTCTTGCTCTTTTGCAGGGTATCTAATTGATTTTGCAATATTAAATGTAACCTCTTGATCACTAACTCTCGCAGTTAGTTCTCCTTTCTGCATATCCATCAAAGCTCTTCCAGTGAAAAGGAGATCACTAACTCTCATAGTTAGTTATCCTTTCTGCATATCCATCAAAGCTCTTCCAGTGACAAGAAAAGGTCTTTCTAAAATGATAGGAATTTCATTATCTTACTCCACATCTATCACAATAAAGTCCACAAGAAAGATAAATTTATCAAGTTTTACCAAAACATCTTATATAACTCCTTTATGATATGTAATCAAATGATCAACTAACTGAAGAGCTACAATTGTAGGTGAAATACCTCCTAAGGTTGACCTTCTAAAAATTGATAACGACAATAGATTAATACTGGCTCTAAAATCACATAAAGCTTTTCCAAAAAATATTTTGCTAATAGCACAAGGAATTATAAAACTTCCAAGATCTTTAAGTTTTTCAGGAAGCTTCTTGTGAATTTTAGAGCTAAACTTTTTACTGAGTACAACAGTCTCATTATCTACAAACTTCCTATTCCTATTAAGTATATCCTTCATGAACATCACATAGCTTGGTATTTGTTTCAAAGATTCAACAAATGGAATGTTTATCGATAATTTTATCAATATTTCTAAAAATTTTGAAATATGATTATCTCTATTTTTATGCTTCATTCTTTAAGTAAGTAGAGGTGGTGGCCTTTCTATAGTGATTTTCATTTGTTTAATATGACATGCTCAAAGAGAAATTCTTCACCAGATTTTACATTTTCCAGCTCATTTTCTTCCACTTCAACTTCCACTTCTTTTTGAACTTTGTTTTCTAATTCTTTTCCACTTCTCAATTGAATACCCTTAAATTGCTCTTCAATTGAATCTTTAGGATTTATTTCAACATTACTAAGCAACTTTCTTAGAGGTATATTGCTAAGTATAAATAATAACAATACATCCCATTTGATTTTCCATGTTTCTAATTGTAGCTCCTTGACTTTGTAATTGACTCCCCATTCCCAATATTAATTCTTGCATTGACAACGTTTTCTCCATACTCTACAAATTATTAAATCCTGGAGGGTAATAAGGTTTATAAGTTAGATTTCCTTGATTTTTGGAGTTCCTAATGGGTTCGCAGTGTTGTTATTGCAAATTTACAGCATTAGAATTATTGTTACTCCAAATAAAATTTAAATGATTTTTCCATCCACGTTTATAAAAATTTGAATAAGGATTGTTAGAATGATTATTTATTTCATTCAAAGTTTCATAAGCAGATTGATATTCCATCACTTGTCCCTATGAGTTTTCCTTAAGAACAGGTGATGTTTGAGAATTATTCATTCCATAATGATCTATCTTCTTCAATATAGTAGCTATTTGTGCAACTAACATAAATATTGCATCAAAATCATGAATACTAGCTATTAATTTTGGAATTAGATTTTCAGAGGCCATTGCTAACACAATTTTAGGTGGGTTGAGTCCCGTGGAAGCTTTCGGTCGCCGATATATATATATATAAAATTTCGAAAAATATGAAATCAAACAAATCCCATGTCTTTCATAGTTTAAATGAAAGAGACCTACACCTCAAGCCATGTATCTATCTTAAGAGATAAACACATACCTTGATAATGAGGCTCAATAAAATAAATTAAGAAAAGTATGACATCCATTTGGTCTATGAAAACCATTTTATTATAAGCCTATAAGTTCCCCTATTTAATACGATGAATTATATAGGGTTTATATTAAACTGTGTTCCAAAAAGTTTCATATAAGGGCAAGCTTATATAGTTAATTACATCTTAGATAACCGAAGTCACCTAAGAAAATGCTTGATAAAAATCAGGGAATATTATTTTCAAGGAGTTCAAAGGAATAAGATTTTTCAATGAGATCAGATAAAGGAGGTGTGAAAGGAGAATGACTCAAATTTGGAGCATTTTGTTTTTGAAATCCAAAGGAAGAAAGACTAGGGGATATCACGAATCCTGAGGAGAATCTCAGTGATTTCTAAAGCTATCCTATTGTTTGGCTTCAGCTTTGTGGATAAATTATTTAGATGTTTCATCTTGCGAGTTTTATTAATTAGGGCTTACATTCTTGTGAAGCGATTACACAAATAACCTGGAAGATGTGAGGACTTTGGTCGTGAGAAACGACAACCTCGGAATCCTAAGACGAGTTAATGCTTATATTGTATAACAGAGCCATAAAAAGGCTTAAAGAGAAGCTGAGAATTTATGTCACACTAGGCGGACAATCTAGAAGTCCTATGTATTATTGTTTAACTCTGAGGAATGGTTTTGCTAGTGTAGACATGTTTTGCTATTGAAGATGGCCATACTGCCCACAATGCTTGCTCCATGCTCCTCCTTGTAGTGCTTTCTATAGTGATTTTCATTTGTTTAATATGACATTATGACTCAAAGAGAAATTCTCCACCAGATTTTACATTTTCCAGCTCATCTTTTTCCACTTCAACTTCCACTTCTTTTTGAACTCTGTTTTCTAATTCTTTTCCACTTCTCAATTGAATAGCCTTAATTTGCTCTTCAATTGAATCTTTAGGATTTATTTCAACATTACTAAGCAACTTTCTTGGACGTCTATTACTAAGTATAATAACAATACATCCCATTTGATTTTCCATGTTTCTAATTGTAGCTCCTTGACTTTGTAATTGACTCCCCATTCCCAATATTAATTCTTGCATTGACAACGTTTTCTCCATACTCTACAAATTATTAAATCCTGGAGGGTAATAAGGTTTATAAGTTAGATTTCCTTGATTTTTGGAGTTCCTAATGAGTTTGCAGTGTTGTTCCTCATTGCAAATTTATAACATTAGAGTTATTGTTTCTCCAACAAAAATTTGGATGATTCTTCCAACTGGGATTATAATAATTGGCATAAGTATTATTAGAATGATTATTTATTGCATTCAAGGTTTCATAAGCAGATTGAGATTCCATAACTTGTCCCTATGAGTTTTCCTTAAGAACAGGTGATGTTTGAGATTTATTCATTCCATAATGATCTATCTTCTTCGATATAGTAGCTATTTGTGCAACTAACATAAATATTGCATCAAAATCAGGAATACTAGCTATTAATTTTGGAATTACATTTTCAGAGGCCATTGCTGACACAATTTTAGGTGGGTTGAGTCCCGTGGAAGCTGTCGGTCCCGATATATATACATTAAATTTAGAAAAATATGAAATCAAACATATCCTAAATCAAACAAATCCCATGTCTTTCATAGTTTAAATGAAAGAGACCTACACCTCAAGCCATGTATCTATCTTAAGAGATAAACACATACCTTGATAGTGAGGCTCAATAAAATAAATTAGGAAAAGTATGACATCCATTTGGTCTACGAAAACCATTTTATTATAAGCCTATAGTTTCTTTATTTAATACGATGAATTAAATAGGGTTTATATTAAACTGTGTTCCGAAAAGCTTCGTATAAGGGCAAGCTTATATAGTTAATTACATCTTAGATAATCGAAGTCACCTAAGAAAACGCTTAATAAAAATCAAGGAATATTATTTTTAAGGAGTTCAAAGGGATAAGATTTTTCAATGAGATCGGATAAAGGAGGTGTGAAAGGAGAATGACTCAAATTTAGAGCATTTTGTTTTTGAAATCCAAAGGAAGAAAGACTAGGGGATATCACGAATCCTGAGGAGAATCTCAGTGATTTCTAAAGCTATCCTATTGTTTGGCTTCAGCTTTGTGAAGAAATTATTTAGATGTTTCATCCTGCGAGTTTTATTAATTAGGGCTTACATTCTTGTGAAGCGATTACACAAATAACCTGGAAGATGTGAGGAATTTGGTCGTGAGAAATGACAACCTCAGAATCCTAAGACGAGTTAATGCTTATATTGTATAACAGAGCCATACAAAGGCTTAAAGAGAAGCTGAGAATTTACGTCACACTAGGCGGACAATCTAGAAGTCCTATGTATTATTGTTTAACTCTAAGGAATGGTTTTGCTAGTGTAGGCATGTTTTGCTATTGAAGATGGCCATACTGCTCACAATGCTAGCTCCAAGCTCCTCCTGGTAGTGAGTTTAAGTTTTCTAATGTGTCAAATCTTGATGTCAAATCAAATGTTTCCTAAGGTTATAGTTATTTAAATATTATGGGGGATGTTAAAGTTGATTCGATTAGGATCCCACGGTTCCCTCGTTCCGACACCACTAATTTATTTCGGATTCACTTAGTCTAAATGAATTTACTAAACTCAACTCAATGGGTTCCATACTTTCATTTAGACTATAGGAAGTCTCGTTAGCAACCCTAGGTTACCTCCTCCGAGAGATTCTCGATCATTCGATAAAGATATCTTAATTTAGTTGCAATTTTATGTATTTTTGTGATGTTTGTGATTAAATTGTGAGTTGTCTTATATTTTGAATGTTGTGGCGGTGAATTTTATCTTATTTAATTTTTAAATTTTATTTTTGGTTTTGCGTCTGTCCTAATAGTTTTGGTTTTGACATGAAGGGTGACATTGAAATAAGAAGTACGGAAAGGTAAATACAATAATTTAAAAGCATACCTGTTGATTCTTCTTGTTCCTCCATCTAAAAGGTTAGCTTTGGAAACACATATATAATCTTGCAAAAAATTTAAATTGCAGGAGTAGATGAAGGTATAGCTACCAAAACCTAAAGTATGACTTTTTTGAGTATGACTGTTTTGAGTTGGTCGACACTAAAAAGTTGAGGAGTTTCCCGTTGGAAGCTGTCGGTTACCAGAATCGAAATCCTGTTGCCCGCTTTAGAGAGATGTTGAAGTATGAAATCAAACCGACCCCATATTTTTTGTAGTTTAAAATGAAAGAGCACTGTACCTCAAATCCTGTATCTATCCTGAAGGATAAACACAAGAATTGAAGATGATGCTCGATCAAATAAACTAAGGAAAGTATGACGTCAGTTTGGTCTGTGAAACCTTTGTATTTGCTGACAAGTTCCCCTATTTAATATAAATGATTAAATAGGGTTTATATTAAGCTGGGTTCGGACATGCTTCCTATAAGGGCAAGCCCCTATAGTTAATTACATC
>NW_018239233.1:0-1635 GCF_001263595.1 Phalaenopsis equestris | reverse complement strand
AATGGTGATTATCAAAATTTTGATTTAAGTGATATGTATTCTTATTGAATGATCACATCATCCTCAACTTTGGGCTTAAGGAAAGTAAATTGTCATCTTTTCTATCTTAAGCCCATCACTTAAGAATAATTTGATTTTAGTTGACTTCCAAGTCATGAAGATTAGGAGAGTTATGATTTTGTTGATGTTGTGCAAGGGTGGTGAGTGAGTTTCTACCTTTTAATCTCATTGTATTTCAATCATCCAAACATGTTTATTAAGATCAAAATTACCCATTTTCCCTTAGTTAATCCTAAATTTTGATTAAGACACCAAAATCTAAAATGACTATCTTACCCTTGGTGTGCTTCACCTCATAACCCATTAAACATAACTCAAATGACTTTGAGGGTTTAGAGTGTAATATCCATGAGGTAATTACAATATTAGAGGATAATATGTGAACTTCTCAAAATTTAATTTAGTTTAAATATTTATTTAAATTTAGAAAATAGGATTTTTAGAAATTGATTTATTTAACTTTCAAAAATAAAGTTTTTATTTATGAGAAAATTATTAGAGGTTTCCATAGGTCACAGTGACGCTTAGGCAAAATTTAATGATTTTCTGACTTAATTTTTATTTTTATTATTTAATTTTGGATCAAATGCAATGATTTAATTAAATAGAAAATAATTTTTTATTTATCAATTTTTTTTATATTTTATTAGACTTCTGTGAGTTCAAAAAACTCTGGAGGAATAAATTTCATATTTTTATGATATTTAATTTATTTATTATAATTATTTTAATGGAAAAATAAGGAAAATTCACTTTTAAGCTTTTCATATTTATTTTTAACTTAGAAAAATTAGGAAAAATAATTTAATTAGTCCCAAGTGATCATAGACCAACTATGCACATTTTGAAATATTTTAATATTTTTGATATTTTTAATTATTTATAGTTATTTTTAAATTCAAACTAAGGCTATAAATTAAGTATTTTCTAAAAAAATAATTTTTATTTTTCCAAGTGCCTCTGATCACAAGGAACTCAGAAACCACTTTTCATAATTTTCCCAAGTGTATTTAATCTAATATAATTATTTTTGTACAAAAATACAAGGTTCCTTAGAAATTCAGCTTTATACTTACACTTAGGCAAATAATTTTCAAATTTTTACAGTGGATAAACATGTTCTTTATGAACAATGTGGGATTGATTTTGTCAAATTTTGATATGTATATAATTTACATAAGTTAATACAAGATTTTTATATTTAATTAAATATAGAAATTTACAAGATAACTCAAGACATCATAATATTTTTCCTAGACTTCTCTGACCACAAGAAACCTACTAAAATTTTCCCATAATTTTCTAAATGACATTTTGATTTATATAATTAAAATAAGCCAAAATGGCCACCCTAGCTTAAAAATTAGGGTTAGAAGGATAGAAATACCCTTTGAACTTGGAAAAATCAGAGAAAATCCCATCTGTGATGAGGAATAGTCCATAAAAATTTTAAGCTATGGTGAACAATGCTTGGTCATGATGAATCAAAATACTCTAGAGAGTATTTAATTCATCAAAAATCAGAGAGTAAGAAAATAAGTTTTATTTTTAATCCACATTATTCTTCTCTATTCA
>NW_018239232.1:0-289 GCF_001263595.1 Phalaenopsis equestris | reverse complement strand
TCTGCTATACAATTTAAGCCCTAACCTTCTTTAGGGTTCCGAGGTTATGCTGTCCTCTGTCATAACCTAAATCCTCACATCTTCCAGAGAATGTAAGCCCTAATTAATAAAATTGGTAGGATGAAACATTCAATAATTCTAATCTCTAAAACTGAAGCCAAACAATAGGATAGTTTGGAAAGTCATCGAGGTTCTCTTCCATATATGTGACATCCCCTAGTCTTTCTTTGTTTGGATTCTACAATTAAATGTTTCAAACTTGAGTCATTCTCATTTCACACCTCTTTGT
>NW_018239231.1:1158-2844 GCF_001263595.1 Phalaenopsis equestris | reverse complement strand
GCCATACTTTACGACAAGAGTTCCTTTTGCGTGTATTTAGTGGTACAACTTTTTCATAGCTCGTATAAACGCAATTCTTCTAACTCTAGATCTGGCTAGAACCCATATGATACTTTACTGTCATCCATTCTGCTTAATGTGATTGAAACCTTGCATTGCGAAACTCTTGGGATGTTGTTCTTCGCCAAATATATTATGTTTCCTTTTAAAATTTAAATTGATCCCACCAGCGGTAGAATCTCAACTGATCCTCAGAATCCTCGTGGTCCAATAATGTCAATTTCTCTTCTAAATAAGATGTTGCTCTTACTCATAAAAGATACTGTATAGAAAGGTCTGACAAAATCATTATGATCTATGTGGGGAGGAATGCAGTCCCTTCCTCGTAGATGTTGATGATGCAGCTATTCGGGATACAATTCTTCACTAGTATGCTCCATCTTACCATTCTCTTAATCATTCTCATTATTGCAGACGATAGAGGATCCAGCCCGTCATATCTCAAATTTCCTAGGGGTTTCCCTAGCATGTCCTTAACAAAATTATAGTAGCATCCACACTCGATAGTAATTCTACCTTCCCTCAAATCTACTTCTACCGCTCAACATATGTCTTCTCCTTCAGTAATCTTGCTTGACCTCTATCTCTAAGATTGAAAATACAGTCCAAAATATTTCTTTCTTTTCTTTCTAAGAGTGCCCCAGTGTATAGTTCTAATCCTTCTAGGATATTACCAAATTTTCCTTAAATTTCTTCGTAATATTCAAATTCTTTCTTCCAGGCCCTACTCATCCTTTCTACCTCTGCTGTAGGAATCCTCTGTAAACGTCGGAGTCACTCTTCTTCCTCATCATTTTAAGGAATCAATGATAGACGTGGCTCGTATACTCTGGTATGTTTGACTCAACCTCCGAGTGGTCTGCAATTCTAAACTTCATGCTGGCAGTTGTATATTCTTCAAGCATCCTATTCCTCTCCAGGTGGAGGATGTTATACTCTAGGCATTCTGTGAAGGCTCCCATTGATGGTGTCCTGCTCAGGATTTCTGCATTACACGTTGGACATCCTGTGCAAAGATCTTTGGGGACCTCTCGTGGTGTAGACTCCACAACAAACTCTAGCTCATGACCAAAGGAAAATATGTTGAGATTTTCATACCTATTTTATACTATTTTTGATGATATTACACTTTAAAGAAAGGTCTTTTTGATGTTTTGTTGTAGGAATGATGGATTAGGGTCATTGGAGCAAAAAGTTGCAAAAAGGAGAAAATTTGGAGTGAAAAGGACCAAAATGTGTAGAATTGAACTAGGGCGCCGACGGCACCATCGACCCCGCCGACGGCGCCATCGACCCCGCCGACGGCAAGATTTTCCTGAGACTCTAGAATTAATTCATTAAGAAGGGCCGCCGAAGGCTTGAAGGGATGCTTAGGTAACTCTTGGGAAAGCTCATCCACAACTTTAAAAGAAGATTTTGGCCAAAAATTGAGAAGGGCTAGAAGGGGGAGAGAGTTCCTGGAGTTTATAAAGGTTCCAATAGTGTGTAAAAATTGTGAGGAATTCTTTGAGAGGTTGTAAGTGTGGAGGGAAAGTGAGAGATTTCTTCTTCCTTGTTGCTTCGAAGAGGAATTTTGTGTGCTGTAAAGAAAGGAAGAGATTTAGAGGAACTTCGAGGAGTTTTCTT
>NW_018239231.1:0-1115 GCF_001263595.1 Phalaenopsis equestris | reverse complement strand
ATATGTCTATAATTTTATACATGAATTCCGAGTTTTTTGTGTTTTTCCCATGAGATCTGAGTAGTTTTCTCTTTTCTTCTCCTTCTCTTGAGAATTGTGAAATGGTGATTTGAATTGGTGAAGTCATGAAAATGTTTAAGAAATTGTGATGGTCTTTTCACTTTGATCTTAATTTACTTTCAATCTGGCCAATTGATTTGTTAAAATATGTTGAGTTTTACAATTAAAGTGAGGATTTACAATGGAGGTCAAAGTCCTTGGAATTTGGGTGCAAATAAATAAGGAAATAATATTATCGGGTGTAGAATTGGATATTTTTAGAGTGACAAACTAAAATCCCCAATTTGATCCTATTGTTTGGGTGCCGAAGTGTATATGTTAGCCCTCAGGCGATGGGAATGTGGGAGCTCTGAAGTGAGAGTCGGTATCCTCCCAGCCTAGCCGCAGATTCAGTAAACAAGCGTAGGATTAGTTAATGTTCTTTATGCCTGGTCCAAAGGGTATAGAGTAGGTATGCTCCTATTTGGCACAATATAATTTGAGCTGATTCACTTTATCCATTCACTATAATTTCTTCACAAGGAGAAGGATGCTTTCTTATATATTGAATATCACATCGTACCTTCATTAGTATATTTAGTTATTTAATAGTAATTAAAATTACATATTTATTCGAATTGCCTATTAGTGACAGATATAAAAATTGAACTTCGTTGTTGTAATTAAAGTATTACTTTTCTAAAATCTTAGTTTATAGTACTAAACTTACTCCCTGTGGGATCGATATCTAGGACTCCATTAGAGCCCTATATTACTTGAGCGATATGTATACTTGCATTGATAAGTGTGAATTCATAATTACTAAATATTTATTACGTCCATATTTATCTTATATTTTTAAGCATATATAAATTTGAGGTCAGCTCACCCTCTGTGACCTGCGGACTGGTGGAAGTTACTCTTAAACATTAATCGTAGATTTCTTCTTCATTAGTCAAAGTGAGTTTCTCCTCTGCTTCCTTTGCACGTCCTTTCTCCAGACATAGTAGGGCTCTAAGTTTGTGAAGATTGGCAATTCGACACTGCATTCTTCTTAGTGGTGCATTAGGTACTCT
>NW_018239230.1:0-202 GCF_001263595.1 Phalaenopsis equestris | reverse complement strand
TATCTGTGAGTCCAACGAATTTGGTTTTATACAGTTATAGAGTAGGATTTTTTCTGTGCTAATGATTCAAATCCATGATGTGTTATTCATGTGGTATTGCCGTGTTATTATTGTGTTTTTTTTATGTAGTACCGGTATATTACTGATGTGTGATACTATTGATGTGATATTGTTGTGCTATTATTGTGTTACTGATGTGTTA
>NW_018239229.1:0-879 GCF_001263595.1 Phalaenopsis equestris | reverse complement strand
TCTCCACCACTCTCGTATGGAGAAAATCTGGGGCATGTAGGAAATTCAATTGAATGATTGTCCCTAAAAAATTTCACCATTGTCTCATTAAAGTAGCATCACAATCAAATCTCCTTTACAAATACTCATCATTGTGGTGCAAGTGTGCCTCATATCCTTGCATCTAATTTTTTGAAGATAAGACATCTACTTGTTGTATGAATAAATGCTCGAATACAGTGCCCAGAGTAGAAGTACTAGAGATGGAAGGTTTCGAGATTGAATTAGATGGAATGTTTGAACCTCCACCCATGGACCATGAACCAGTATGCTTTCCATACATTTTCAAATTAGCCTTTTTAATAGGCTTTAAAGATGGCAAGATCTCCTCCTATGTCTCTTATTTAACTCCAAATTGTATACACATGGTAGAAATAAGAAAAGGGTAACCTATACCTCTAGTTGTTCATCCTGTAGAGGAAATGATCATATTATTGTATATGAGAGAGCCAATATCTATAGGTTTCTCATTTGAATACAGTAGTTCAAATTGGATCTCTCCCAGGTTACCTCATTAAAATGATTCGTTGGAATATGTCTAGCAAATATAAAATAATGTCAGGTTTGTTGGCATCAATTTTTGAAGTCTTGAGTTTAGGGTGCCCACCTATATGACTCAAGATAGTCTACGGACGGCTCGACCATGATATCCGATAGTTCAGACACCCACCCGGGATCTTTCGGTACGTGTTGAGGGACATGTAGCCAAGGTCATTTTGCTAGGCTATGAATTTCACTTAGGTGAAGGTCGGTCGACATTTGACACGTCAAACTTATGATTAGAATAGGGGTTATTAGGTATTATGATCTTTATATGATACTTTATGATCTCCCAAATTT
>NW_018239228.1:0-784 GCF_001263595.1 Phalaenopsis equestris | reverse complement strand
ATTAGGTGTGGTGGCTCAGAATTTTAGGGCTTCCTAGAGAATAAGCAGTTTGCCAGAGCAGAGGAGGTGGTCAGGCCGTCAGGTGAGCAAGGGGGAGGGTTAATTATTATTAACCACTAATGGTTTGGCATGATGGTGAAAATATTTTGGCTTAGACCCAAAAATGGTTTGAAATCCCTTAATTTAGGGAACTATTGGTCCATAGCCTACCTTGACTAGTTTAGGTGGGTCACTACAGTGCACTTGATGGTTGTAGAAGTCTTGTATTGATCCATTTAGAATGGCTAAGTCAATTTTTGTGCATGGGTTAAATTTGGGTCAAATTGTCTTGAAGTTGGGTTTGACCTAGGCTAGCCATGACATTGAGTCTAATTTAATTTGGTGTGGGTGATTTTCATGAAGGGTTTAGAAAAGATTTGGAGTGATTTCGATTTGATTTGGAGGTTCAATTTGAGGGATTTTGGGCATGTGATCAATTTAGGGATGCTGGGTTAGACTTGAGCTTAGGTTGGAATAGAGTTTAGTTAAGTTCAAATTGATGGTTTAAAATGGTCTAGGAGAATATCATAAAGAGTTCTCAATATCAATTGTTTGCCAATTTTAGGGTTAGGACATTCAATTTGGTGGAATTTAGGCATGTGGCTAAATTGGAGCAAATTTGGGGATTTTTAATTTGGGTTGAAATTGAGTGGAATTAAGGCTTGAGATACGACAATTAAGGGCTTAACTTGATTAGTAGGAATGTTACGAAGAGTTTTGGATTCAAATTGAGGCAATTGAGTAG
>NW_018239227.1:0-354 GCF_001263595.1 Phalaenopsis equestris | reverse complement strand
CGGCAGGTGTTCGCAAGTTTGTCGCAGGAGTTAAGACAGGTGCAGTTGCGACAGGTACTCGGCCAGCGGAGTTCACAAGTTTGTCGCAGGAGTTGCAGCAGATGCAGTTGTGACAAGTTTGTCGCAGAAGTTGCGACAGATGCTCAGCCAGCGTAGTTCGCAAGTTTGTCGCAGGAGTTGCGGCAGGTGTAGTTGCAGCAGGTGTTCGCAAGTTTGTCGTAGGAGTTGCGGCAGGTGCAGTTGCGACAAGTGTTCGCAAGTTTGTCGCAGGAGTTGCGGCAGGTGCAGTTGCGACATGTCAAGTGAACAACAACAAAATTAATGTCAGCTACTCTTAGTGAAGGATATGGACAA
>NW_018239226.1:0-1214 GCF_001263595.1 Phalaenopsis equestris | reverse complement strand
TTTTGAAGCTTAAAATAATTTTTAAAGGCTACAAAATGGATTTCCACTAAAAAAAAATAGATTTCTACTAAAATAATTCCAATCAATCAAGAAAAATTAAAAAAAATATAAAATTTGCTTCTCTAGGTTTTCTAACCTCAGGAAGATTTTTCAAAAATGTAAAACTTATTTTTCCACATTTAAAAAATTTTATATTTAATAAATACCCATAAAATTAAAATAATTCTAAAAATTCAAATAAAATTCAAAAAAATCATGAAATTTTGTCCAAATGCCTCTTTGGTCTAGGTTTACCAGAAAGTAAAATTTTCAAATGATTAGGCTTCACCTTAGTTAAGTTATCAAATTTTCTTTGAAAAATCTTATTTTTACATGAAAATAATTATATAAATTAAATTAAATTTTGAAAAATCACATTTTCTCCTTTGATGTCTTAATTGACCCATTAATGAGGTAGGATAAAAATTTCAAAGTCATTTGAATTGAATTTAAAAATATATGAACTGTTAGAGCCTTAGGGACAAAAGTGTAATTTTATGAATTTGGCCTTAATTAACATTTAGGCTTAATTCAAGGAGGGAAATGGGCAACCTCTGATCTTAATTAACTTGTTTGGAAGACTGAAATTAAAAGGGGATTAATTGGTATAAACCCACCTTACTTTCCTAATTAATAGGATAAATTAATAAATTTCTAAATTATTAAAATTTAGAGGTTTGTTAAAATTAAAAGAACCTAGGACTTAGGGGCATGACTTTTGAAGTCAGTAATCAAAAAATTTAATACCCCTATTTGAGGTTAAAAAAAAATTCAAATAATGAATCATGATCACCTATAACATAACCTTTTTAAAACTAATTAAGACACTCACCTAGGTCTTAAGGGCTTAGTAGTGATCTAAGTTAAATGAAGACTGATTAAACGAGGATTAGAAAAGAAAACATAACTAAAATTTAAGACCTTTAAAACACTACAAGCCCCATTAGGATTAAAATTTGGCTAAGTGTTCCAACAACACTAACTTGCCTCCTTTAAGGGTCTTCAGTCACATAATCTTCAAAATTAAAGTACAAATGATAATTACCCTACTCTTAGGGATAATTAGGACACCAATGATCATTGAGCACTAAGGTATTCATAGGATGAATTATTAAGCAACATAACAAGTTCAAATGAGCTGGAGGCTTTTCACCAGGTGATAAGAGGGAAGCATG
>NW_018239225.1:0-386 GCF_001263595.1 Phalaenopsis equestris | reverse complement strand
TTTTCCTCATAAATTTTGTGTTCATACCTTTAGCAAAGGGCTTATTGAATAATTTGTGCTAATAATCCTTATTCGATCTTTTTGGTCCAGATAATCCTAGGAACTTATATGTTTCTTTCCTCTGACTTTTGTTCATTGGATCAGTTCAGACGATGCAACACATAGTTGTTGATGAAGTGATCCCAATTGAGTTATGTCTACTACCTTCATGATATAGATCTAAAGTCCCAATAGTTTGGGAGGACAGATCCATAGAGCCCCAACAAATTGTCTCTACTCGTTGATATAACCCTGTTGGGTATATTTGTTTACCATGTCGGGTCTAAGTGGGCGAATTTTGTAGACACTCTTGGTCTTCCCTATAGGATCTGTCAAAAATCTTCTTC
>NW_018239224.1:0-368 GCF_001263595.1 Phalaenopsis equestris | reverse complement strand
ATAAATCTTAGTATTACCTATCTTGAGTTTTACTGCATTAACATTATAAACTTACTTTCACATATGAATTTATACTAATGCAGTTATTGCAATCATTTTGGATTGATATTTTATACATTATTTATGGTAATTTTGATTTATAATTTATGATTGCACAATTTAAAATAGAAGTGATTTTATATTCTTTTATAATTGAGATTCAGGATCGGTTTTAGTGATCTTAATATTGTTAATAATAACAAGATATTATATTTTCACCGTTAAGGGTGGAAAATACCTGATGATCTCGCAATTGAAGTGTGGAAATATTTAGGAGATTTGCAAAATTATTGGCTTACTAAATTTTTTTATATTATTTTAAAAACTAA
>NW_018239223.1:0-661 GCF_001263595.1 Phalaenopsis equestris | reverse complement strand
AATTATATTTTAGATAGTGCATATGTTAGTCCAATTCACTGTGTTCCTAAGAAAGGAGGAGTAACTATAATTGTGAATGAGCATAATGAGTTAATACATACTAGACAAGTTACAGGGTAGCGAATATGCATTGATTATAGAAAATTAAATCTTGCCACTAGGAAAGATCATTTTCCACTACCCTTTCTAGATCAAATGCTGGATAGACTAGCAGGGCATAAATATTTTTATTTTCTGGATGGATATACCAATTATCACCAAATTCAAATATCTCCTGAGGATTAAGAGGAAATAACATTTACCAATCCTTATGGTACTTTTGCTTTTAGAAGAATTAGAAGAATGCGAAGAATGCCCTTTGGTTTATGTAATGCCACTACTACATTTCAAATATGTATGATGACAATTTTTTGTGATTTAATTAAAAAAGGGATTAAAGTCTTTATGAATGACTTTTCAGTGTTTGAGACTTCATTTGACTCATGTTTAAAATATTTATCTAAAGTTCTTAAGCACTGTGAAGAAACAAATTTAGTCCTTAACTTGGAAAAATGCCAATTTATGGTAGTCGGAGGAATTATATTAAGTCTTCAAATATCAAAAAATGGTATGCAAGTAGATCGTGCTAAAATTAAGAGTTTTTTAGGACATGCTGGATTCT
>NW_018239222.1:0-1453 GCF_001263595.1 Phalaenopsis equestris | reverse complement strand
ATAGAGAATATACTAGATAACATGGCTTGGCTGGACGAAAGAAGTACACCGTTAGCTACGTTTGTGTTGGATGGAGAAGCCGATAGGTTATGCTTGGACATTGGACATCGTTAGGACAAGATAGGGGATATACCTAATATGATGGTCAGTTAGGAGGAGTTCGTGAAGTTATTCAGAGAGTGGTTTGTATCGCTATTTGCTCGAAGACAGATGCAGAACAGATTCTTCAAGTTGAGGTAAGGAGAGAAGAAAATCATGCAATACGAATTAGAATTCACTGCATTGTCGAGGTATGCACCACCGTTGATCGTTACCGCGTAAGTAAAGTGTTATAGATTCCTTTCAGGATTAAATGATTCGATCAAACAATTGTTGGTATCTTTAGGGATTAATGAATACTCAATATTAGTGAAACGAGCTGCAAGAGTGGAGATCGACTATCAGCTTACTCAAAAACATAAGTAGATGCATAAGAGGAAGAGTAATGATGAAGGTGAACTTGTAGATCAATCAAAAGGATCCAATGAGAAGAAGTCTAACAATAATTTGGGTGGAGTTAGTAAAAGTACAACTCAGGATATTATAGTCACTTGTGTTAAATGCGGAAGAAAACATAAAGTTGAATGTTTGATGGGCTCAAATACTTGTTAGTGGATCCGTCAGCCTGGTCATATAGTAAGATATTGTCCATCTCTTTGCCAAAATAGTGCTGAAGATCATAAATCAGGTGACACTCCACAAAATAATGTAGGTGGGCAGAACTATAGCTTCAGCTCTGATCTAAAGTCAATCAGGGCAACCTGTAAGACCTCGAGTATATTCCCTTATTCATTGTTAGTCTGAAGAACCTACAACCGCTGATGGTGATGAAATTTGATGAGTTTGGTGATTTCTTACATAAGGATATTTTCCTAGCATACTTTCTTGAATAACTATGTGTTGTTATCCGAAGTATAGTTGAGTCGCCCTGTATCGGGCCTTTACTTTATATTGGTTATTTTTTATTTTAATAAATTATTCCATGCTTTTATCATTAAAATTATGGATAGTTAATGTTAATCTGCTTAATGAGATTTGACCTGTGGTCTATTTTTAAATTGAGGACCAAATTTTTTTAAATGAGGAATATTGTAATATCCCGTTTCTGTTATCATGGGAGAAGAATTGAAGAGCCAAAGAAAGGGAGAGGAAATGAAGAGTCGAGCATAAGGGAGATGAGGCGAGGAGTCATAAACCGAATAAAGAGGAGATGAAGCGAGGATTGTTGAGAAGCCAAGGTGGTGAAATTTTGCTCTATAAGTTGTTGATCGACTTACCAATTGAGCAGAGTGGCTTGTCTATGGTGAAGACAAAAGCTGTAGCTTTCGTGCGTGTAGAGGAGGCGAGGCCTGCATGCGAAGGAGAATAGTAACAACTACGCCGTCAGTGTCAAGCGAAGGAGGAGACAAGAGCG
>NW_018239221.1:0-368 GCF_001263595.1 Phalaenopsis equestris | reverse complement strand
AAGATAGACTAAATAATATTAATTAATATAAGTAACAGTAAACAAACATAGCTTCACAGCATGAAATGATAAGCACAATGGAGTGTGTGTTAGGTATGACTCATATACCAGGAAATTTAGAGTATCTTAAAATGGAGAGGTGTGTTTCCTGGAACGAAAACAAGTGTCTCTTGGTGTGAAGATGTGTGTCTTGGATTAGTGGGTTGGGGGGAGCGAGGGCGTGTTTGTAAATTTATATGTGGGTTTTATCTATAAATAGATGTGTAACCCTATGGACTTGTAACTCCTCTGAAATTGTGAATTTGCCGCTCTGCTCTCGATGATGTAGGCATCTTTGCTTATTAGAAATTGCGAACAGGAAATGTGCT
>NW_018239220.1:0-242 GCF_001263595.1 Phalaenopsis equestris | reverse complement strand
ATCAGTACTCAATGACGCTCCTGGAGCAGATTCCTGAGGTGACTTTCTACCAGATTCCTCAGGGAGATAATGCTCATGTCGACGCTTTAGCAAAACTCACTAAGGAAATGGCGTGTCCCCCGGAGGATTCCATCGAAGTCACGGTTCAAGTAAGACGAGACTTATCTCAAAGCAACTTCAAAACCCTTCACAAACTTGAAAAAGAAGAAACGTGAATACAGTTGCAGACATCAACAAAGATT
>NW_018239219.1:0-1244 GCF_001263595.1 Phalaenopsis equestris | reverse complement strand
TAAAAAGTGAAATATACCTTTTTCATGCATAGATATGATGGCACATATGTAAAAATAGAGGTGTGGGTGCTAGATGTCTAGATACGTATGGATTGAGTGCATGCATGTAAATCGTTCTATATTTAAACCCCTTTCAATAATATGACCAGAAATATGATTTCAAAATCACGCCCTGAAATTAAGTTGAGGTGTCTAAGGCATTTTATATAATTCTTATTTTTTAATTATATATCATTTGTGGAAAATAAATAATATTTTTAGTAGTTTTTTTACATACATAGCACTCAAAATAGCCTTAATTACATATTCCACACCGAATATCTATTATGTATGCCACTCCTAAAACAGAGAAAAGTTTTCGTGCGTAAGACGGACGTTGCGTATGTCAGGGAGGTTATTCAGAGGGTATTGGGGGGTTATATCCGTGTTATACTCACTTTAATCTCCTTGTAACCTACTTGTAACCTATTTGTATCTTCTAGCAAGTTCTGCGCTTCTGTTTTCATATATTTGTAGGTTACAGGAAGATTACAGGGGGTATAATGTGGATATAACCTCCCAATAGCTTCTAGTAAGTTCTGCTGCATACATCTTACACATGCAAATTTTTCTCCCTAAAACACTCGATCCTCTATGCGGAATAGCACTCTATCTCTTTCTTTTGATTTCCGCCTCTTCTCGGAGACGCTCTTTATCCCTACTGAAACACTTGATCCACTAGTGTGTGTTTTTAAAACCTTTTTTCCCCTTGTGTTTTTTTTTTTTTTTTTTTTTTTTTTTTTTTTTTTTTTTTTTGTAGGTAATGTAATTAATTTAACATAGATTTTAGCTATGAAATATTGGGTTTAGAGGTTGAAGTGACGCATTAAGATTAATATACATGTCCCATTATGACTGTATTTGGATGTCATGATTTGGGTGAGAGAATTAAAAAAATAAATTAAGTAAAGACCAAATTATAAAACCGAGCTCCTAATTTCCTCGAATTAGAGAAAGGATCGCAAAAATAATTTTGAAATGAGCAAATGCATCCCATGTGGGAGCACGTATATCATTTATACATGTCCCTAAAGTGGGAAAAAGTATTACATCCAGATGTTCGGACGTGCGGACAAAGGCCCGATGCACTTGTGGAGGGCGGGAATCGGACCTCCGCCATCCTCGTTGTATCCTGATCGTTGTCTGCACATCCAAAATCTGGATGTAATAATTTTTCCTAAAATGGGCACGTATTCATGACATAC
>NW_018239218.1:0-3249 GCF_001263595.1 Phalaenopsis equestris | reverse complement strand
TTATATCACCCAAAGCTTTTCATATCACATAAAAAGGGCACTATTTCAACTTTGAAGAGTAAAATACTCCTTTTAATGCATAGATAAAATAACTTTATACAAAAATTAAAATCTAGGCTATATATATGTGAATACATATGAATTACACTCATATGACAAGAATTGCGGATGAAAAGTCCTCTAAGAACAACATCACCACCCAAATTTAGTACAAAATCCTAGAAATTAATCCAAAATAAATTATCAAACCATGAATTCTACAAATAAAACATGGATTGCATAACACAAAATCACAAAACCATAGTAAGCCAGCCTAAAAATACAATAAAAAATAGAGCAAACCCAACATCAAGCAATTGAACCCAACCAGAGTAACCCCAACTATAGCCTACCAAACCCTTACCAGAGCAACCCCAACTATAGCCTACCAAACCCTAACCAGAGCAACCCCAACCATATGCCAAAAAATATTTTCATACAGAGCACAAAATCTTTCTAAACTGATATACAAGAACATAATTCTTATGTATTTACAAAGCTCACACCTAAAATTTCAACATAGAGCAAAGAACAACACAGATACACAATAAACCCATAAAAATTGAAAATGAAATAAACATCCACGAACTCCAAGTCAAAAGCATGGAAAGCAAAACTATAATAATGTGGAATGCACACCCTAAACAAATAATTAAACACATCCTTGCATAGAATAGATCAAACTTCGTAAATCCGATGATGGAGAAGAAAAATTAGAGCAAAGCACAAGAAAGCTTCTTTGGGTGAACAAAGTAAAATAAGAACAAGGGGAAACCTACAGACGATTCGAAGGCGGGAAGATAGACAAATAAAGCCGCTCACTGTTATGCCTCATAAAATCCGTAACATGTGATTCTCCCAGTGAAAACGGGATATAAGCCGCAAAGATCAAGAGTATTATCACAGATAAAATAGAGAAATAATAAAAATGTTAAATAAGTCACAGTGTAATTTACACATCGTATCGCAGTCTGTTCCACAGAACTAGCTTTGCCCCTTCATTTGCAAAAGCCTAGTTTTGTGAATAAGATTTAAGAAAAAAACAATTAGAATATGGGCTCTCAAACAACCCCTGACTTGCTTTCCAAAACGGAAAGTGACTGAAAAGCCGCCCCAGACGGGCTCTTATTTACAACATATTTTTTTATTTAATTTGTATAAAATTATTTGAAAGTAATTCAAATTTTATTCAATTACTAATTTATTTATATTTGTGAAATCATTTTTTGTAAATTTTATATGAAAACCCAAATAATCGTTAAAAATTTTAACTTGTTTATTAACTCATTTAAATACCCATTCACTTGACATAAACAAATCTAGTACAAATCTAATTCAATTATTGAAAAGTTTAAAGAAGTTAATCTTAAACATCAACACAAGCTCAAGCCAAATATATCAATCTTAGAAGACCAATTAAGACCCTTAAGCAAGATTAAGATAACAAAAAAGAAAGAACAAAACGTTTACAACTAAGTATAATAAGTGTTACATGTAGAAAATTTTCTCAAGAGGACAGACCTCAATCATCTTAACTATTTTTTACCTCCCATGCATAATCAGATAAGTAAAGAAGAGTAAACTACAAATGTTTTCTGAAAAAAATTGAATGGAGAAAAGCCCTACACATTAAGTTAGCTACAATGATCTATTATTTAGTAAAAATAGGTATAACTTTGATCAACATCTTAAGGATCATAAAGACTTCAATATTACTTACCTCTCTATATGTCAAAGAAGGTGGCACCAAAGGAGTGAAAATTGGTTCTTGCACATTTATTAGAAATGCTACTTGTTTCTTGATATTGCTTGGCACAATACACATTTGGCCAGACAATTGACCAATTTGATAGAGAGAAAGAAACCATCAAGATTTAGATTGAAGCAACCACCAATGAATTTAACAAATTACTTGATGAATAGTTCATTCGAGTGGGTAGGTACTTAAAAAGAAATCAAATATGATATTGTATAAAAAAACTAAGATAATTAGAGGATGTATGTTGATTTCATTAAGGTTGAATATTCATGCCTTCATAACTTCTATCCTTTTTCGAACATTCATATAACAAAATGATCAAGCAAGCCTTTGATTATGCTCGTAACTACGTTAGAAATTAGTAATTAGACAGTACTTCAAATTTGTTACAATTAGAGAGAACCCTTTGTCATTTATCCACAGGACTTGTACGTTGCAATCAACTTAACCTTGAGACAATGCATGCCCAAGGGACTCTCAACCTTCTTCAAGCAATTACACCTTTATCCACAGGACTTGTACGTTGCAATCAACTTAACGACACAATGCATGCCCAAGGGAGTCTCAACCTTCTTCAAGCAATTACACCGCCATGTTCGACCTTCCTTCTCTCACTCAACTTAAATGACTTTTTTTTACCAATAAAGATGTATTTGAAACACTTGGCGGCTACATTAAAAATGGAAGAATTAACTACAGATAGAACTAAACCCCAATGAAAATGAATTCGTTTATAAACATTAAATTTACGAAAAAGAGAAAGAACTATAGACTAACGGAAAAAAATCATCAACGTCACATTACAGATCGAAGAATAAAAGAATTAACTACAATACATAACAGTTATTTCTTGTTGAACCTAATTTTTCTCAATTGATGGAGCACTCTGTAGGCAGCGCAATCCTTGTGGGAATCGCTTGTGATCGGCGCAATAGTTATAGATCATGTAATTGCTCTGTACCGACGACATCCTCTTCTGGTGTTATAATGGAAAACGTGTCATATCCCTTGGTACGTATCCCCAGCAAAGATATGCTTTGTGCTATCTCTAGGAGGCCGAAGAAGTGGTACCGCCCGAAAGGTTAAAGAAAGAAGGAAACCATTGTTAAGAATAGAAAAATGGCTATGTGGCAGATCGGTGAGTTCATCTGATTTTTTCCTCATCACTAAATTGAGGAATGCTAAGGAGACCTGCTCAACTATCGATTCGTCGGCTCAACCTTCTACTACGACCCAAAACCCGTCGACTGAACAAAACGTGCAAGAGGATAATAGTGTTCTGCCTCCACGTAGTGAGGGTATTATGTCAATCACAACTTCTGAATTAGATCGACTTTATTGTATAGCCAAATTTAACATTTGTAATTTACAACACTTAATGTGTCTCTATGGGGAGCCTTAAGGATTGCAGCAATTAAAGGTGCAAAATATTTCATATTTTACATTGATGA
>NW_018239217.1:0-278 GCF_001263595.1 Phalaenopsis equestris | reverse complement strand
ATTCTGGGGTCCGACAGTTTCCACAGGTCGACCCCACTAAAAATTATGCTGACACACTTAAAATTCAATTCCCGTCTTGAGGTCAGTACCTAAATTCTGATTCTCTTTTTTCGAGGTCGGTACCTAAATTCCAATTCTCTTAGTGGAATTAATACCTAGATTTCAATTCCGATCTCGGGGGCAATAACTAAATTTTGATTCTCTTTTTGGGATTGATACCCAAATTTCAACTCCCATCTCGGGCCTAAATTTTGATTCCCTCCTTTTGAGGTCGGTAC
>NW_018239216.1:2244-2857 GCF_001263595.1 Phalaenopsis equestris | reverse complement strand
AAAAATTTCTCATATTGATGACAAAAAGTAATAAAAAAGGGATAAAATCTGCAGTAATTCTCTTGTCTTTCCGCCTTCCAACATGTTCGTCCCGATTTCCGTCTTATAGCGTTCCGGATTTCGCCTTATGGATTTTCAACTTTCTTATTCCAAATAAATAAATAAGTAAATAAATAATCAGATTAGAATTTGATATTCATAATATATTTTTTTGAAATTTATTTGAATACAAATGTTTCATATTCTCAAACAATATTCTACTTTTCGTCCAGCAATTACAAAAAAAAAAATCCTGAAATCTGCCTTCCCAACTGTCGCCGTTTCCCATCTGCCGGCCAGCCTTCGGCCCGCGTTTCCAATTCGGAGGGCCGAACCCACGTCTCAAATTCCAAGCTGCTCGACAGCCCATTAAAAAGTAAAAAAAAAAACTTATTTGTCCGTTGCGCTTGCGGGATTCAAATCGAGATCAAGAGATGATGGAATTACTCCGACAAAGATATGCGCGTTTATTTTATATTTTATCTACATAGATTATAATTATAATTATTTAAATGGTATAATAAATGTAATTATTATGATATATATATATATATATATATGTATATGTATATGT
>NW_018239216.1:0-748 GCF_001263595.1 Phalaenopsis equestris | reverse complement strand
CCCCCCGCCGCCATAAACCCCGGCCCCCCCCGCCACCAATTCTCCGAGAGCGGCCTCATCTCCCTCTACGCCAAAGCCGGCCACTTCATCCCCGCAAACCAACTGTTCGTTGAAAATCCCCACCGAAAGCTGGGCTCCTGGAACGCCCTCATCAGCGGCTATGCGCAGGCCGGCCATTCCTCCCAAGCCATCGATCTCTTCATCCGCCTTCGTCGAACCGGCGAGACCCCCGATGACATGACAATGCTCAGCGTCGCCTCCGCCTGCGGAGCTCTCGGCGAGATCCAATTAGCTGAGCAGATCCACAGATGCGCCATCCAAGCGAGAGTCCCGCAGGACACCATGCTGTCCAATTCACTCATAGACATGTACGCGAAATGCGGCCGGACAGACATCGCCTACAAGGTATTCGACCGAATGACGGAACGGGATGTTTCGTCATGGACGGCAATGATGATGGGGTTGGCCACGCATGGGGACCCGGAAAGGGCGCTGGAGCTCTACGGGAGAATGAAGGAAGAAGGGAGGGTGGCGGCGAACCATGTGACCATGGTGGCGGTGCTGTGTGCGTGCGCGCACGCGGGGTTGGTGGAGGAAGGGATGAGGAAGTTTGAGGAGATAGTGGGGGGGAGGGTGGAGGGGGTGGAGGCGACGGCGGAGCACTATGGTTGTGTGGCGGATATGTTGGGGAAGGTGGGGAGGGTGAGGGAGGCGGCGGAGGTGGTGGAGGGGATGAGGGGGGAGGGGA
>NW_018239215.1:0-2213 GCF_001263595.1 Phalaenopsis equestris | reverse complement strand
ACCATATGCTTCATTATGGGAGTAAGCCAGCCCTCAGGTGGGCTCGGGCTAGACTCGTTAACGAGACCAAGAGTTGAGCTTATTAAGCTGTGAGGTTGTGCTCGAGCTCTAGCTCATGCTCATATATTAAACGAGCTCGAGCTCGAGCTCAAGCTCATCGAGTTTCGACTTGTTGGCTCGCTAGCCGGCTCAACTAGCTGGATTTTGGTCACGTTGATGCCATCTTTGGTGAGCTACTGCGACTATCCTTCTCTCCCGCTCGCAAGCCTAATGTTAGTACCACAAACTAAGCTCGAGCTCATGTATATCTTTTAATAAATGAGCCGAGCTCCAGTTAGGCATGACTTAAACTCAGTTGAACTCGTTTACACCCCTCTTCTTTTTGTAGAGCTATGTTGTGAGCTATTACTAGTTAATGGGATTTTTGTTGCTCTTCAAGGGCATTGTCTAGCCGCCCATTGATAATTGTTAGAGTGTGGTCCATCCTGCTCTTTATTTGCACCCATTTGCCCAATGAATTATGGCATGAACCTCTTGGTTGTAGTCTTGTAGTGCTATGAGTTGATATGCTTGTTCATATAAGACTCATTTATTTTTGTTTATTTAATTAATTGAACAAGCTTGAACAAAATTTTAAAAGCTTGCTTCACATCTAAATGAATAAGATTGAACATTGAGCCCCTCATTCATTAATTTCATGAAAATGTTTGTTTGTTGATTAACAATTAGCTCATTCAGAACAAGAAAAATAATTATTTAATGATGATATATTTGCTTAATAGATGTGTTATTCTATAATTCTGTACTCTTTTTTTTTTGTTAGATATTGTTGAAATTGTATATATTATAAGTGGTATAAATACGATAAAATTAAAACAAATTGTTGGATATTCATATTTATTTTTTAAAAAAATTAATATTTGAAATTTACCAAATAAAATAAATAATACCTAGTTAATCATGCTAGTTTTAATTAAATTATATAAATCCATTGCTGTCTGATAATAAAACAATATATGTACATACTAGCCCAAATGTATAATTTCTTAAAATTAATCAAAGCTTAGTTATAATTAGGAGTTGATATGAAAATAAATTAACAAACTTGAATAGATTTTAAAATTTTGGTAATGTTCAATCTTGGCTCGAACTCAATACGAATATAAATGAATGAACTTAAAAGCGTAGTACTCAGTCGTCCTCGATTTATTTACTTTCCTAATTGGTTGTGAGATTGGAAGCTATCAAGGAAGCTTTTATGGGCCCCTAACTTGGCTAAGGCTAAAGAGATACAACTGGTATTTGATCCTAGTTATAGAAAAAATTTGGAAAACAAGAATCCTATCTCCTGGAAATATATAAATGGGGGCATTTACATACATAGCAAATAATTCTTATGTATTTACGTATCTCACTCCTAAATCTTCATATTTACACACATAGCACTCAAATCTTTAATATTACATAAAAAATAGTACTATTACCACTTTCTAAAAGTGAAGTACACATTTTCATGTATAGGTTTAAAGCACCAAAGTGCTATGTATGTAAATATGACTGTTTAGATATGAGATATGTTGATACATAAGAATTGTGTGTTGCGTATGCAAATTTCCCATATATGAAAAGAGAGTAAAAATGTTTTATTGATCATAGTTATTTTGTAGCTAATAAAAACAGCCTTTTCAATTGGCAGGAGAAACAACACAAGCTGGCAGAGGAGCAAAGGAATCTCATTCAACAACAAGCCCAGACAAAAGCTCAAATGGCACGCTATGAAGATGAACTAGCCAGAAAAAGAATGCAGGTTGTTAGCTGAACTCTAATTCTGTATGGGTAATGTTATGATGATATTTTTTAGGCGCATTTGCATACATAACACACCCAATTTCTATATTTTTACATATCTAACACCTAAAATTTACTTACATTTATACTACTCAAATCTTTCGTATCACATGAAAAATATATCTGTTGAATCATTTTAGGACGTAGGGTCTTGTGTTGTTCGTGAGTTCATACAATTTGATAAAAACCCTATTTTTAGGAGGACTGCTTGTAAGAAGATGATGGATGTGTCTTATGTCTCATGCTTCTGGCTCTTTATTTGCTTCCGATTCCCAGGTGGCTGGGAATTAGCTTAGGGGAGAGAGTGAAAAAGGGAGAGAGAAACAGATAGAGAGAGAAAAAAGGGAGAGAGAAAGAGAGGGAAA
>NW_018239214.1:0-2664 GCF_001263595.1 Phalaenopsis equestris | reverse complement strand
GGTCATTTCAGCGATGTCCCTAGCGCGGAATCCCAAAAAATTGAGTCCACTGGTCTTACTAAACGTCCTCGAGTTGAGAATAAAAAGAAAGGCGATGTTGCTTACCTTGTAACAAAATATCACTTCTTGTGTATTTTTGTAGTGTTGAACCCTGCCCAACAGAAGTTACTTCTGTGGATATGGTTCTGGAATTTCTGAATTCAAGTGATGAGCTTTCTGAGTTGCATTTGTTTGCGATATAATTGCTTGACGATCCGACTCATAGGAATTTTTTCGTGAAGATGCCCGAGGACAAAAGGCTTCCGTACCT
The DNA here is from genome assembly GCF_001263595.1 of Phalaenopsis equestris. Classification (NCBI taxonomy): domain Eukaryota; kingdom Viridiplantae; phylum Streptophyta; class Magnoliopsida; order Asparagales; family Orchidaceae; genus Phalaenopsis; species Phalaenopsis equestris. Next base: position 2,354 of record NW_018239214.1, on the reverse strand, counting down.
ACGATATTATTACAATTGCATGACGATTTGAGACACTTTTTTAAGTACTACTGCTTGGGACATTTATATTGGTGTGTTTTATTAATTATGCTTTGGATATTTCATGTGCTTGGGAGAATGTTCCCTCATTGCCACTAGTTTGATGCTTATGTTATTTGTGCTTCATAAATGTTCATTATATTATTCGTGTAGCTTGAGGCATGGTTGTAGCTAATTTATTAATGCTTTTGTGTCAGCTAGCATGATATACATTTACATGGATTCAACTAGAGAAAGACACAGAAGGAGAGTTGCAGGCGTATGCTTGATCTATAAATATTACAACAAGTACATTCATTGCTCTCCATGTCTGACATTCTCATACATTAGGGACAAATTGGTTGGGGAGCTGCTTGTCGGTCACCCAACGAGATTCAGCAACATGTTTGGCATTAGATTTCATGGAATTCATGGGTCATTGAGGACAACTTCACAAGAGACCTTGGCGATAACCCTGTACATATTATCCCAGAACGAGTCAATGTGAGAAGCAATGAAAAGATTTCAACACTCATCTGAAACGATTTATAGATATTTCTCAGTGGGTTTGAATGCACTTGCAAGTCTTTCTTCGTAAGTCATAAAACCAACTGATCCTATGTTCGAATGGACTCCTACGAAGATTTCACATGATGCAAGGTGCATGTCGTTCCTTAAGGTAGCATTTCAAATTCATTGCATTCAATATTGCAATGTTCATGTCGTTCATTACGAACTTATTTCCGTAGGATTGCATTGGAGCAATTGATAGAACTCATGTTGATGCACAGGTTCCAATGAATATATCACATTCATCGGAAGTTGAGGGTCTCCCACGCAGAATGACATGGTTGTTTGTGAATTCAATATGTGTTTTACATTTATCATGCATGGTTGGGAGGGTAATGCACGCGATAGTAAAATTTTCAAAGCTGCACGATCAAGCCCCAATTACTTTTGTGATTCACTATAACATTCAAACTAATTATGCAATACATTTTAGGTAAATATTACTTTGTTGATGTTGGATATACATTGCAGCGAGGGTATTTGAAGCTCTATCCTGATATGAGATATCACATATCTGATTTTGAGCGAGCTAATAATATAACATGTGGTAGAAAGAGCTATTTAATAAAAAAACATTTGTCATCACGCGGTATTATCGAGAGGACTTTTAGCATTTGAAAGAAGAAATAGGTTATACTCCACGTTATTTCATTTTACATATTACCCAAACAGGCCCAGATTATAATTACCACGATGACTCTGCACAATTATATTAGACGATATCCTTCCCGCAACGACATTAACTTTCGTAAGACAGACGAGGATCAGGAGCATGTACCTCTGGAAGGCTTTGAAAACCAACTCGAGCATTCCTTGTCACTGAGTTGAGAATAATCATTTTAGTATCTGTACTAGAGAGGGTGAGGGTGCTAGCGAAATGACGGAGCTAAAGAAAAAAATTACTGATGCATTAGTAGGAGACTGATTGGATTATTTGTAATTTATTCAGTACTATATGTAATTCATTGCCTTTGTCAAAACATTTTTAACATTTCTATTGGATAGTGAATTTTCAGTGCTATATTTCTATTATTCAAAGACATTTGTACTTTATATTTTATATTGCTAGGTTGAAATTTTTACGCTATTTGTAAGTGTAATTTTTTTAATTACTTCTTTTAGCAAATTAAATTCCTCTCTTCACTAATGTATTATCTTTTGCAGCATTCAAAGAAAGATTAGCTCAAGAATTTCAAGAACATCCCGACGATTACTCTGCGATTGCAGATTACAGACTTCTCTATTGATGTCATGTCAGACCCATAAATATGAGAGACAATATTACAGCTGCCCGCGAATCATCGCAGAGCAGTGTGACTTCTTCCTATGGGCAGGCAGTCCAGCGAATTCCACGACCGACGGTGATCGAGAATGGATACCATATTGGTGGACAGTGTAACATGAGACATACACAGTCCGCATGTTAAAAACAATCTATTCATTATATTAATTGTAATTTTAATAATTTTTTATATTTTGCATTCTTGGTACTCGTTAAGTGAGGTGTGTATCTAAAACTTTTGTACTGTTCTGAAGTATTAAATATATGATTATGACAGTTATGTTATGAGCAATATTACTAAACAAGGGCATAATGGTCATTTGTCCAAAATCAGCTGCGTGGCAGCTGCGTGGCAGCTGCTTTCAAACATTTGAAACAAACAATCAGACAACTTACCGACAGCAGAGCAGCTTCCTGGGACAGCTAAGCTGCAGCTGCCCCAAACAGACCATAAGTCTCATGCCACCTAAATATTTAAGAAGTC
>NW_018239213.1:0-328 GCF_001263595.1 Phalaenopsis equestris | reverse complement strand
CTAGGGCTCCGACGGCGAGCCCAACGGTGCCGACGATAAGATTTTCCCGAGAGTCTAGATCAAATATTTTAGAAGGCCCGCTGACGGCACCCTTGAGGCCGCCGACGGCGAGATCGGTGGTTATCTCAACAGGTGCATTGAATGTGGATAATTTTTTAAGGGATGCTTAGGCAACTCTTGGAAAAACTGTTATATAAATTTAAGAGAAGATTTTGGCCAAAAATAGAGGGAGGTTTGGAGAAGTTCAAGAGCCCCAGTAGTTTGTAGAGAATTTAATTTAGGGTTAGATTGTAAGAAATTCTTTGAGAGATTGTAAGAGTAGAGGGAA
>NW_018239212.1:0-2965 GCF_001263595.1 Phalaenopsis equestris | reverse complement strand
TGACCAAATTTGACCAATTAGGTCAAGGGTTGACCCACGTGGTCAATGTGGGGGTCATTAGGTCATGAATTGACCATTTTGACCAAACTAGACAAATTAGGTCAAGGGATTACTAATGTGGTCAATGTGTCCCTAACTTAGGGTTTGTTTGATCTATTTGGAATGTCTCCAAAATTTGGGCTCAAAAGGGCATATTGAGGTTTAACCTTAAAAGTTAAGGTTAAAGAGGTTTTGGGGATATATTCAAGAAGTTAGCTGTAATAGATTCCTTCCTAATATGAATTATGGATGTCATTAGTAATGTGTCCTCACAAAAGTGAGGTCAACATTAGGATTGATCTTTACATTACTAAGAAGTGTTCCCTGAGGCCTATTGCTAAGTGCATTAGCAATTTATCCCAATTGATTCTCCATATTTCTAACAGCGGCACTTTGACTTTGTAAATGATTACCCATCTGCAACACCACTTCTTTTATAGACAACTTCTTCTACGTAATGTGTTGATTAAATCCAGGAGGAAAAGTAGGTCTAAAGTTAGCACTATCTTGGTTGTTCCAATTTCCCCATGAGTTTACCTGAGCATTACCCCATTATTGATTTCCACCACTAGGATTATTGTTCTAATTAAATTTAGGATGGTTTTTCCAAGCTGGGTAGTAATGATTAGAATAAGGGTAATTGGGTCTGTTGATAGCATTTATAGTTTCCATTGAACTATGAGACTAAATCATTTGTCCTAATGAATTTTCTTCAACCATTTGGGGTTTTTGAGAACAGTTCATTCCAATTTTCTCCAAATGTTTGGAAACTAAAGCGAGAAGTTAGCCCCAAAGTAAGGGAAGTGGTAACTCTAGAGTGAGAGCTAGTATCTTCACGGCCTAACCACGAGTTTAGGGACCAAACTCTGGATTAGCTAATGTTCTTTATACACTTAACCCACGGTAAGGAATAGAATAACTTCTATTTGACACAATACCTTAGTTATATTTTAAAATTATTTTGCTACACTAATTATAAACTCTTTGCAAAGGGAATGGTGTTTTATACAAATTTTGAACTCTTCATACATTATTAGTTTAGACTAGAGGTAACTTTGCATTTTAAAAATCCTTTTTAAATAGTTGATGCGCGGGCTGTTAGCACTAATAGTAAATATGCAGTTCAATCTCAATAAAAATAAATTTGGTATAAGTAATTTTATCTTTCAAAAGCTCTTAGTTGTCAAACCCATAATAATAACGCAAGTATACGTATCGCTCAAGTAATAAAGGGCTCTAATAAAGTCCTAAGTATTGATGTCACAGGGAGTTGGAAATTCTTATGGTTATAACGTCAAACACAATATTCAAACTAGAAAACTTAAGTAAGCAAAAAAAATCTAAAGGAAATTTAATGTGCGTCAAATGAAATGCAGTTTAACGTAAATGAAATGTAGCTAAAAGAACTAAGTTAATTAAGCTATTTTCTAAACTTAAAAGTTAAACTTACTAAGACTGAACAAATTTTTGTAACGAAGATTTCAAATTTAAGAAAGCATCATTCCCCTTTAAAATGAGTTTATGAAATGTGAAAAAATTAAAATAATTTAAAATACATATATAAAAGTGTATTGTGCCAAATAGGAGCATTTCTACTCTTTAACCTCCGAGAGTGCATAAAGAACATTGACTAATCCAGAGTTTAGTCAATAAATCTATGGTTAGGTTGAGAGGATACCAGTTGTCAGTCCATAGCTCTCACTTCTCTCTTCCCTGAGGGCTAAAAATCTCGCTTTAGTTTACAAGCAACTGGACTAAATTAGGGATTTTAATATGTCACTTTAAGATCTCTAATTTTGCGGTCATCAAGGTATATTTTCTTATTTATTTGCACGCAAACCCATGGATTACATTCTCACCCATGAAATTGAATGTGACTCTTCCTTTATTGTAGAAAGCATAGCTCTTTCGGATCGTATGTTTCTCAACAAATTTTAACATTTCAATTGGCCAGATCAAAAAGTAATTGAATATTTGAGTTCGAATTATCACAATTTATTAATATTTAAAACCTTACAAAACTAAAGTAATTCTTCACAAAACTATATCTCATTGTAAGGAGAAAGTTAAAGAAGACTACTTAGAATTCATGAGAACGATACGATAAAACACAGATTCATATATAAAAATAAGTTTATTATATAAAGAAAGAGAAGAACAAAACTTATCTCACACTCCTTCCGAAGGAAATCCATAAAAGTTCCCTTTAAGCACTTTCTCTCTTTATAATCACACTCAGTTCTCTTTTAGTTGAAATCTCTCACCTTCCCTCTCCTCTTACAACCCTAGAAGAAAATCCTCTCTTCTGCATGACTTCTCTCTCTTGCCAAAACCTTTCTCTATATCTGAAACTCCCCTTTCTTCTCTTGACTCCTCTCCTTTTTAATTAGGGTCATCCTTCTTTCAAAGGGAATTCAAAATTCCCTCCAATTTTCCTCCAAAAGTCACATCTTTTAACACCAAGAGACAAGTCCCTTCATTTAAGAGACATATCTCTTCATTAAAGAAACTTCTAAAGTGTCTAGATGCATTGAACCACTCCATAGAATGTTTGAATTTTGTGGAGCCTTCAAAAAATGCTAAAAAATATTCACGAACCACCATACTCCATTTTAATTTATCAATGACACTTCTGACACCAGCCTAATGAAGTCTGCGCAGTTCTCTAGATTCTGGTGCTTGTTGACCTCACTTTTGGTTGAGGTCTAGTTTTCTCTTTATAAGCCTAGGGTCTAGACATAGGACTTTCCTCCTAGAGGACTAGAAAATGAACCCTTAACATTAGAAATTCTAAACTCTTGTCTGCTCAACTTAAGGTTCCACATGTTGGTCCTAAACTCTAGCACTTAGTAGGTGGGGTCAATATGAGGAAGCTCAAGAGTAGTTTCCCTTAGGATGGTCAAGCCTTAGGACTAACTTTGGGTGT
>NW_018239211.1:0-427 GCF_001263595.1 Phalaenopsis equestris | reverse complement strand
AAGTCTGAGTTTTATACTTGCTTCGATTGTGAGTTGGTTGGCTGGGTTGGGTGGGCGCCGGCGACTGTGAGAGATGGTGTCTGGATTTCTAGCCGTAGCACAACCTCAGCTCCGTACACGAGCATAAAAGGTGTACACTGAGTGGGAGTCCTGAAAGTCGTCTGGTAGGCCCACAAGGCTTCTAATAGTTTGTTATATCAATCCCTCTTGATTTCTTCCAGTGTTTTCTTCAAAATCTATACCAGTGTCTTGTTGAAAGCTTCATCAAGACCATTTGCTCTGGGATAGTAAATTGTATAGTATCTCCAATCTATCCCATGTATTCTGACGAAATTATTGATTTTTGTACTTTTGAAAGCTGTCCCTTTGTTAGAGATTATTATTAACGGTGATCTGAAATGGTAGACGATTTGACTTTTGAAAAATT
>NW_018239210.1:0-429 GCF_001263595.1 Phalaenopsis equestris | reverse complement strand
CTCACCTCTAGAAGTAGAAGCTCGTGAAGTAGATGATCTAGATGTAGAAGCAGCAGAGGAAAGGCAGCAGGCGTTGCCATTCCATAAATCCTTGAAAATCCTCCTCTCCAGCAAAAACTAGAATGCTCAAAATATGACTTCACATTCACACTTGTAATTGGCTTTAAAGGCAACAATACCTCCTCCCAGCTATCATATCTCACTCCAGCCTGCTCACATAAAGAAAAGATTAAGGAAGAAAATCTCAAACCTGCAGTAGTTGAGGCAGTGGCAGAACTGATGATAATCTGATAGATCAAACTCCAATATTGATGAGCTTGCCTTCCTAAATATAATAATTCAACATTGCTCTCTCTCTGGTAACTTCACTTAGATGATTTATCGGTAATATATAAGCTGAAATAAAATAGTGTTATGCCTTCGAAGGTG
>NW_018239209.1:0-253 GCF_001263595.1 Phalaenopsis equestris | reverse complement strand
TTTTGACATATATTTTATACTCATTTTTGGTGATACTGCGCTTTAAAAGAGGATATTTTTCATGCAGGTTGTTGATTTTTAGGACTTGAAGCAAAAATGAAGTAAAAAGTATGAAATTTAGAGTCAAAATGACATTTTTGAAGAAATACTTAGCGCTGACGACACTGACCTATAAAACAGAGGTCGGACTATCCTCAGCGTCGATGGCACCAAAAATGATCTGATGCAATGTCTATTTTAGCATCTCAAATTA
>NW_018239208.1:0-332 GCF_001263595.1 Phalaenopsis equestris | reverse complement strand
AGAATCATGAATACTAGCTACTTTTTTAGGATTTATGACAACGACTTTTTATAAGAATTTGACACCACTACCAGAAGATTTAAACCCTCGGCAATGACACCAAAAACTTGATTTAACTTTTAATATGCAAAAATTTATGAACCCAAATTTATATATTTATAATGATTTTGTAAAGTCACAGTTATAAACGCAAGCATACGTATCGCTCAAGTAATACATGGCTCTAGTGGAGTCCCATTTGTCGATCCCACAAGGAAGCGAGGTAAGAGGACTTTAGTCAAATCCTAGTCTACTACAATTAGTGCTTAGTTTGGAATGTTGATTAAAATGAT
>NW_018239207.1:0-737 GCF_001263595.1 Phalaenopsis equestris | reverse complement strand
TTAACAAATTTAGCTCTATCAAAAGTTTCCTTCCCCTTTTCTCGCTTTATCTTAGGAGCCATCTTAGGAGGCATCTAAAAATTTGAAGAAAAAATTCTAAAAACTTTTAAAAGTAATATACAAGGCTTCCTAAAAGCTTTGTCAAGCTAACAAAGCATATATTAATTGATTTTTCACCACTAAATCAAATATTTTTGCATATTTTCGGTCTCCACTTGATGTTTGAAAAAATCAAGATGAAATCACAAAATGACTATGTCAAAATGTTGATCTAATCTCGAGAAGATGAAATCTGGTTTTTTCGAGCGAATAAACACCTGAGGGCAGATTTTAGCAAAAAAGGTGAAGGAGGATCTTGGGAGTAAAAAAATGGCGTTGGTTCGGTTTAAGGTGATTATTTGTAATTTTCATAATTTTTTTTAATTTTTTATATATTTTTTTTGTTTTTTATAAATTGTTTGTAATTTACAATTTTTTGTAATTTTTATGTAATTTTTTAAAAATTCCAAGTAAATAAAAACTAAGATTGTTAATAATAAAAAATAAAGCTTTAAAGAAAATTCCAAAAAAGATAATTTCTTTATAGTTTCATTTTTCCGTCGCTTCCCTGATAACTACTCAAAAAACTTGACCCGACCTGCAATTACACAGATATTTATATTCCTTAATACACCAAAAACTTAACCCAAATGATATGTAGCAGCTAGTGAGAATAAATGTAATATGATATAAATTAA
>NW_018239206.1:0-2091 GCF_001263595.1 Phalaenopsis equestris | reverse complement strand
TAATTAAGTTAGCATTAAATGGATTGGGCATTTAATTTAATGACAGGTTCTATTTGACTCGACACAAAATTTATCCTAAATAAGAAATTCATCATGCTTTTTTTCTTATTCTCTCAAATCTACTATGACAACAACTTCTCAAAAAAGATCATTCAAGATTATAGCATAATAAATTCCTTTGAAAATGATGATGCACATATAAACAAGGTGCTCTAACTGATTGAGATATAATTCTTATCATAATCATTCTAAGAGATATTGTTTCTTATCAATAAGTGAATCACGTAATTATTGTTGCCACCTTTCCAACTATTTCTCCATTAGATAGAACATTTAACGTCAATTTTAATGTATTGCAGATAGTGCTCTATTTAAATGTCATTGAACTATTAACCCTACAAGCGCACCTGCTTGCTCAAATGCACGTGTGTGTATGCACACCCACCAGCACACACTTGTGTGCTTGCACACTTGCAAGAACCTAGACACCCAAGTGCACCCCTACTTGAACGTGTGAATGAGCGCACATGCACGTGTGTGCCCGTGTGCCCACGAGGGCACATTTGCCCACCTGCACACACACACACACACACACACACACACATCCAAATCCAACCTATTGAACTTTTGGGTTTAGATTAAATTTTTTATTATTTTGACCATTTCAACCAATTTGTAGCCAAAATTTTGGCATGGGGAAGTAGAAAATGCAGTGTCCTAGATACTCTGTAATGAGTTTCAAATATGATGTAATAAAGTATATTGGATTCAATGTAACGAATAACATTGTATTAAATATTCAGTAACATTCGGTAACAAACTCTATGATTGTCATATTCAGAATTCAACAATTTTCTCGAAACTCCAAAATTTTTTTATACATTTTGTATCGACAAAAATTGCCTTTAGGGTAAAATTGTAATCCTGAGAGAAGGGTTGCAGCCTCAAACCACTGTAGCTCTAACTATGACCTATGTGGCCAATTACTACCGTAGATTCCCACTACAGCTAATGAGACTAATTACTATCATTGGAGCCTTCCATTACAGTCTTTAATGGCCAACTAACTATGACATATGTGATTAATCTCTACTATAGTATCTCACTATGGCCTACGTGGCTAACTCCCGTCATTACAACCATCCATTATAGTATTTATGGCCAACTATGCCATTGTCGTAACTCACTACGGTCTACGTGGTTAGTACTGTAGCTTTCCACTATAGCCTACGTGGCTAAATATTATCATTAAAACCTTCCACTACAACATTTATGTCCAACAAACACTCTTGTAGCGACCCACTATGACTTATGTGATCAGTTATTAATGGAGCTTTCCATTATGACCTATGTGGCCAATGTTATGATTGCAATCTCTCACTACGACCTCCATGACTAACTGTTATCATTGCAGCCTTTCCCTATGGCCTATGTGATCACTTATTGTCATATAGCCTTGCACTATGACATATGTGATCAATTATTTTCATTATAGCCTTCCACTACGGCTTATATGGTTAAGTGTTGTCATTATAGTCATTCACTATGGCCTCTGTGGGCAACAACCTTCAACTATAGCTAACTAAGAGGTAAAATAGTATGGGATTGAGAGTGACCCATTTGAAAGTTCTTCATGACTTCCTTGTCCTCAGAATCATGGACAACTCATTTATTCGGATGTATTCCAATAGTACATCACAATAATCTGACCAACTAGACCAGTGCAACTCTGAGCCAGCAACAATTAGACCAAACTGAGCCTGTCAATCCACCCAAATGTCAAGAATAATTTGTACGTCCTACATGAAATAGTCATCTCACCTGCAATTTTTAAAAAATAATTAACACATTATTGACCAAAGTAATATGAATACCATATAATTTAATATGTATGTTCTCTTCTTACCAACAATTAGATGGAATTTATTATTTAGCGGACACTATCTCTCTACCATCATGGTTATCAAATGATGGTCTATCATGATGAACCGTAAATGTCTATTATAATCAAGCATTGTAATTTGTAATGCTCGAATGAAGCATGAGCACCTAACTGGCCACTCCTGTGCTCTGCGTACATGGCTGATCATC
>NW_018239205.1:0-375 GCF_001263595.1 Phalaenopsis equestris | reverse complement strand
AAATCCTCACCTCATCTTTAGGCCTTTGTATAGCTACAATATAAGCCCTAACTTGTCTTAGAATTCTGAGGTTGTCTTCTGTGACGACCTAAATCCTCACATCATCCAGGCAATTTGTGTGATTTTTTTACATGAATGTAAGTCCTAAAATAATAAAAGTGGGAAACATTCAAATAATTTCTCCTCAAAACTGAAGCCAAATAGTAGGATAGATTGGGAAGTCACCAAGGTTCTCCTTTGGATCTATGACATCCCCTAGTTCTTCCTCCTTTGGACTCTATAACAAAATGTTTCAAATTTGAACCATTCCTCTTTCACACCTCTTTGTCCGATAACATTAAAAATTCCTATCCTCTTGAACTCCTTGAAGATAAT
>NW_018239204.1:0-364 GCF_001263595.1 Phalaenopsis equestris | reverse complement strand
ATCATTAAACCAAATTAGACAGCATTTGTGAAGGGAAGATCTATTATTGACAACACTCCCTTGGCACAGGAACTTCTGAATGATCTGAATAAGACCTGTAGAGGTGGTAATTTCAGATACAAATTGGATTTGAGGAAAGCTTATGATACTATCATTTGGGGATTCATTATGGATGTTCTTATTGCTAGAGGTTTCAACTCTGACTTCTGCCAGCTGATACATAAATGGCTTCAAAATAATAATCATTCTATTCTCATTAATGGCAAAGGCTGAGGGTCTTTTACTGCATCCAGAGGTTTGAAACAAGGAGACCCCTTATCCCCCACTACGTTTATTATTGTAATTGACTATTTATCTAGAATGC
>NW_018239203.1:4734-5529 GCF_001263595.1 Phalaenopsis equestris | reverse complement strand
ACGTTTAGCGAGATGGTTAATGATCTTATTGCAATTTGATATAACTTTTGTGCCCCTCCGTGCTATCAAGGGATAGATTTTAGTAGATTTTCTCGCTGCACACCCACTGCCAGCTGGGTCCTCTCTCAATGACGAGTTACCGGACGAGCAGATATTACAGATGGAATTTTCTAGTGCGCAGCACTGGGAAATGTACTTCGATGGTGCTTTGTCAGCCATGAAAGACAAGGGATTAGGCACAGTTATACCAGGCAAGACAGGAATCAGTTTGATCTTTATTATGCCAGATAAGGGTATGTTGAGGTTTGGTATGTTGAGGTTTTCATTTCATACCACCTGACGGAGTCATGTACCAACAATGAAGCAGAACATGAAGATTTACTCACCGGATTGAAGTTGGCGATTTCAATGAATATAACGAACATAGCCATTTATGGTGACTCTCAACTTGTTATCCAGCAAGTCACCGGACAATATAGAATTCTAAAACCAAGACTAGCAGAATACCATCTGTACGCGATGAAGCTGTTGAAGCAGATTTCTGAGGTGACTTTCTACTGGATTTCTCGGGGAGATAATGCTCATGTTGACGCTTTAGCAAAAATCGCTAAGGAAATGGCGTGTCCCCCTGAGGATTCCATCGAAGTCACGGTGCAAGGAAGACGAGTCTTGTTTCGAAGCGACCTCGAAACTCAAAACAAGCTTGGAAAAGAAGAAACAATAAATGCAGTTGCAAACATCAACAAAGATTGGCGCAAGCCATTAATAGAATATTTGCATACTAGAAAGCTGCCG
>NW_018239203.1:1896-3311 GCF_001263595.1 Phalaenopsis equestris | reverse complement strand
GATTTAAAAATTCCTACTAAATTAAACAAAACTCACACATAAAATGAGTAATCCTTTTCACCAAAACAAACTAAATTTTACTTTAATAAATACTTTGTTTTGTTCTTGTTCATGCCAAGCTTTGGCCCACTGACATTTTTCTTGTCGTTTGCAGAAAAATGTCAGGACAGAGGCTGATCTTTGCCTGCCAGGACGGCTGGAACCTCGCACTGAATGAAGAGATGGCTCCACAAGGAGGTGTCATAGATTTTGACATGGATTTCAACCAGATTGATATGGACTACGACGGTCCTCTAATGGGCGTAGTCAGCAATGAAGAAAATAATGGACTACCTTCACTGTTGAGGGTGACCACTCAAGATGATGTGTCATGTAAAGGTAAAAACTTGATAGCAGAACAAAATCCGATGGAGGGGCCCAGCCGACTGCCCTCCATGATAGCTACTCCAGCAAGGGGCTTAATAGCTGGCCACAGTGAACAACTACCAAATACTCCACTCCGCAGGACGCAACGCAGAAATGCAAGCCGAAAGAAACAGAGAGCCTTTCTGCGACAGGAGCGCAAGTGCCAAAGAGACGTGAGCGGTTTTCTTACCCCCATTCTTGAGGGACATATCTACGATCCAGATCTAAGAGAGACTTCTGCCAGTCTGCCCACCACAGACGAAGAGTCAGGATTTGTGACAGGATTAGATGTGCCCCCGGTCCCAGATATCTTGTGCAGAGGTTGCCCAACATGCAACGTCGAGATACCATCCATGACATCAGTCACGGGTGCATTTGTAGAATGCCCGGACTGCAACGTTCTACATCTACAACATTTCAGTACATTAGAAGAATACACTGCAAGCACCAACGAGTCTCAAACTCCGGGTTTTGTGGTAAATGAGCCGTATGTCCCACTGGGGACGGATCAGCGCGCACCATGAAGCCCAGGATCATACATCCCACTTGAGGCCGAGTCTCATATTCTGGATAGGCCAACACTGATTCTGATTCCTGTCGAGGCCAAGAGGAAGGAATGCCCCAAGCAGCTGCCAACTCTCGGTATGGTAGAATACTAAAAAATAAGCAAGGTAAACAAAAGAGAATTCGAGTTCTATGAAGAGGGTCAGGGAAAGTTTATCAACATATTGGAGGGCCTAGAGCTATATAACAGGGTTTTCTGTGAAACTGATGAAAGAAGCATTCTAGACTGCATCTTCGATTTAAGAGATAGAGGTCGAGCAGGCCTTCTCGTGGAAAGAATGTATTCTGAGCCGAAGAAATGGATCCGGAGAAAGGGAAGAATCACCATCCAGTGCGGATGTTGCTACAATTTTACAAACGACAGACAGGGGAATCCGCCTGGGATCCTCAGATACGACCAAGTGGATCCGTTACCACCGATGATAAAGTGGATGATAAAGAGAATG
>NW_018239203.1:0-370 GCF_001263595.1 Phalaenopsis equestris | reverse complement strand
CATCTTTGAATTGATACCTACATTTCAATTCTCACATCTTTGAATTGATACTTACATCTCAATTCTCACATCTTTGAATTGATTCCCCCATTTTAATTCCCACATCTTCGAATTGATACCTACATTTCAATTCTCACATCTTTGAATTGATACCTACATTTCAATTCTCACATCTTTGAATTGATACTTACATTTCAATTCTCATATCTTCGAATTGTTACTTACATTTCAATTCTATCATCTTTGAATTGATACTTACATTTCACATCTCATATCTTTGAATGGATACTTACATTTCAATTCTCATATTTTTGAATTGCTACCTACATTTTAATTCTCATGTCTTCGAATTGATACATACATTTCAATT
>NW_018239202.1:0-244 GCF_001263595.1 Phalaenopsis equestris | reverse complement strand
AAAATAAAGAAAACGGTAAAAAAAAAAAAAAGTAACGCATCTCTTGGCAAGCTTTTACAGCCCTTTGCATCTCCTCACGGAAAACCGTTTGCACCCCCCACCAGATCCGCAAGACCTCCCGGATCCCTCTCCTCCGTCGCCGGCGCCGCTCGTCGTCGGACGCACCTCTCTCTTTCTTCTTTTTCTCCTTTTTCTTTTCTTCTTCTTCCTCTTCTATTTATTCTCCTTCTATTTCTTCTTCTTC
>NW_018239201.1:2573-3740 GCF_001263595.1 Phalaenopsis equestris | reverse complement strand
TCGATCACCTAGACTAGAGGATGAAAGAACATTTTTTTGACTCTGAACATTTTGAAGATAGTTTGATACGGCTGATGAGAAGGATAAAATTGATAGAAGAGGATTCTACTGAAGAATTTCCTTACTAACCCTTCTATGATCTCTTCGTTCATGTGCAAGCAATGGGTGATCTCAGAGGAGAATCTAGCACTGAGTTTGAAGAATAATAGATTTACGTTGCTACCTGTTTATCTATGTACGTAATTTGATTAGGACTTTGCATTTCTTTTGCTTTAGAATTATGTTTTTAGATCTCTGTATAGTTGAGATTGAGCATAGGATGTTTGTTTTCAGCATTTTGAGTGCTGTGGCTTGGATTGCGACGCTCAATTAATGTATCAAGGTTGAGAAAACACCAAACATAGGTGTATTGTGTAACGTAAATTGGAACCCTTGGAATTTATATATAATTGTGATTATATAATTGTGATATGATATTTTGTGTTGTGAAAGTTTAATTGTGATAAGTACATCATTTAATCACTTAATATTATGTCTATAATGATTGAACAGATGTCGTTGAGGCTTGAAGTTGATCGAAATCACAAAAGTCTAGAAATTGAACCAAATTAATAGTGCCCGCCGAAGGAGGCCTCGACGTCGCCGACGGCGGCCTTAACGTCGCCGACGGCGGAATTTTCCCGAGACTTTGGATATAATTTCAATAGAGTGCGTCGACGGCACCGAAGACCTCGCTAACGGTAAGATCTCTAAAAAACAACTTTAACTATAATTTTGACTAGTTAAAAGCCACTATTAATCATCCCCTTCCTCTGAAAAATGTGATTTTTACCAAGGGCTTGAGAGATCTTGACTTTGGGGCGATTTCAATGCATTTAGACACTGGATTTGATCATATTTAGGTAAGAGCTTCACTCTAAACTAAAAATATTCGATTTTCACTATGAATTTCTTCCACATTGAGAAAATCCAAAAAAAATTGAGAATGTGAAGAAAATATTTGGAAGAAATTCATGGAGCTTAGTGTTGAACTCTCAGAATTACTCTTGGAAGCCATTACTTGCATATTTGAAGTATATTTTGGAATTTTTCTATACTTTTGATTAGATTGAAATGGCTCCACGACCAAAGGGGCGCCTTGGGGTTAAAGAGTCTCGTTTCGTCCAT
>NW_018239201.1:0-1184 GCF_001263595.1 Phalaenopsis equestris | reverse complement strand
CTCTAATGATTTATATGTGTAGAAAGCTCCTAATGTTACAGACCAGGTGAGGTAGAAATTTTGAGATAGACAGCAAAAATTTCAGAATGCCGAAAAATGCCTAAAATAATGTGGTATGATTTATATTTGGAATTTTTCTTTCCACCTGTATCATTTCATATTGAAAAATTTCAGAAGTCCTCTATTTCAATATTTTCAAAACTTATTAATATGATTTTATGCAGTGAATTTAATTCAGGTAACTATATTTTGTTGATATTTAAACGTTATGGTAGATTTAAAGGAATATTTTTGTTTTAATTTTGTAGATTAAGATATTTAGTATAAGAGGATAAGACTATAGTTAACTATTTAAAGTAAAGAAAACTATATTTTGAAATATTAAGAATCTTAAAAAATCATTTGAGAAGAAAAGATTGGGGCTCAATGATGTAAAAGCTATGAAATTCTTATAAGGTAAAGGAATGCTTTGAGTTTCAAATTTAGGGAAGAAAGGTGATGTTTAAAATTATTAAAGGCTATCTAGAGATAGTAATCCTCACTAGAAAAAAAAAAAGAAAGAATTTACAACAATCCCCGAAAAAAAAAAGAAAAATATATAGGATTGAAGGCAATCCAATTGAAAAGAAAAAAAGAAAGAAAAAAAATATGAAAGTTAGGAGAAGCTTGATGATATGCCTAATCAAAAATTGGCTTCTTTGGACCTAACTAAAGGGAAAACCTAAATACATTCCTGAACTTATATTTATGGATTAGATCTCTTACTAATAGGATTTTCATGAACTTCCTATCATTTGAATATTCTAAGTGAATTAATATTACAACATATAGTCATTCTTGAAATTAGGGGTGTAAACGAACCGAACACGAACACAAGACGAACGAACAAAGCTTGTGTTCGTGTTCAGTTCGTTTAAATTTTAGTTTGTTTGAAATAAGCTCGTGTTCGTTTCTTAACGAACGAGCCGAACACGAACCGAACGCGAGCTGTTCGCGAACGACGAGCCAGTTTGACATCCCTAATATTAATATATAAAAATAATATTATATATTAATTATATAACTTATATTATATAAATATACAATATCTATATTAGTATATTACTACTATAGTATATTAATATATTATTATTATTATTTTATTATATATTATAATTTATAAAATTTAATGTTTTAAAATATAA
>NW_018239200.1:0-5004 GCF_001263595.1 Phalaenopsis equestris | reverse complement strand
ATCATATTTTAAACAAAACTAAAAATTGTCGCTTACTTTAGTACAATCATGTTGTATCGGTTGTATTGAGTTTCCTCAGTACAACCAATACAACATGGTTGTACAAGGGAAATAATTAGACAATCACAGGGAAAAGTAAAAAAAAAAATTTCATTCTATCTATATACAATTTTTTTTTATTCATTTTTTAAACAAAATTCGACATTGTTGCCTTACTTCAATACAACCGTGTTCTATCAGTTGTACTGAGTTACCTTGGTACAACCCTATACAATTTGGTTGCATAAGAGAAATCATCCAAAAAATAAAAAATTAAAATTCATTCTATTTATATACCCATTTTTATGTCAGTTTTTATTCAGATTTCAAATAAAACTAAACATTGCTGCCTCACTTCAGTATAACAGTATTATATATGTTGCACTAAGTTATATAATTACAACAATTATAACTTGATTATACTTGAGAAATAATTAGATAATCGTAGGTACGAAGAATATCAAAAATTAAAAATTCATTATATCTATATACCCATTTTTTTATTTTTATTCTCATTTTAGACAAAAATCAATATTCCTTTCTTACTTCAGTACAACAGTATTGTATCAGTTGTACTATGTTCCCTCAGTACAACCAATACAATATGGTTGTACAATAGAAAAATCAACCATTTTTTTATTTAGTTTTTTAACCAATATTTATATTGATGCATCCCTTTAGTACAATCGTGTTGTATCAGTTGTACTGGGTAAATTAGTACAAACAATATAACATCATTGTATTTTAGGAGCACACACCAAAAGACTAAAAAAAAAATTCAGTTAAGGAAAAAAAGTCGTTAGAAAAAGAAAAGATAACGATTGTCTCATATTTGCAATCATATCATTAATTTACTTACTAAAAAGACTACTATTGGATCACACACAACTACCGTATATTGTACTTTGATTTGAATGTGATTCTCACTCTCTTCTTTGTTGTTATGCTGGGAGACAAGAAGACATGTGGAGCCCTAAAATGAAGAATGTCGACAAGCAAAAATAAAGAAACTAAACCGGAAAAGGGGTAAAAAGCCGAAGCCTGACCTTGGTACAAAAAAGGAATCTCAGATGATAGAAAATATCGAACGACAAACCGTAAAGCAAACCCTAGAGATCTTGATGCCTGCCTCAGAAAATGAAACGTCGAACGAACCCCAAACGCCCAAAGTGTCGATCTCTGTATTAGTTATATTTGTTTTTTCTGGATGGGACGGCTCAGGTAAGGGTCGTGCCACACGTTATGCTTATTTTTTTCCTCTCATTTTAAAGACTAAAATATATTCTATAAAATAAAAGAAAATACGTGCTATTTTCAAATTGACTTCCACACATAATTTTAAGTGCGTTATCCGATTATATAGCTAATCATCATCCAAAAACAATGGCCTTTCTGCATTAATGTGTTTTCTCTCTCCTCTGTCAGATATTTCATAAATACTGTTCTCAGTTCTCACGGAGTTGACTCCATCAAGAGAGAGAGAGAGAGAGGCCCCATTGCCATTGGAATTGTCGTGTGCATGTGCATGGAAACAGCTGCGAAATTAATTATAAGAGCAGTGTACAGTTTTCGGGATTGAAATGCTTTTGGCTTTGTTTCTTTCATATTCATCTCCCGTCTCTTTTTTCCTCGTATGTACAATTTACTCATTAACCGAAGGCTTCAGTACTTTTTCTGGGCGTCCGCTAATTTTGCATTGGCCATCCCATTCCCATCATTCACTTCGTCAAGTATACAAAAGTATATATATTTCAAAAAAAAGCAATGCACTGTTTAATGGAATAAGCCCCAATGTGAGAGCCTATCTCAAATTTTTGAAACATAGCTAAAATGCTTGGTGTAGGAATTGTACGAGTAAATGATCTAAAGTCTTGCATACATATAGGCATATCGAGTATCTTGATGAGACAATTCTAACAAGATAGTTTTTGACATTTTGACATAGCTTAATACATTCAAACACTCTAAAGGGACCCTACAATTAAGAGAACCATTTTAGATTGTCGGATGGCGTCTTTTAAATTTTAGCGATATTTATGAAAGGTATCACTCTCTACAGCAAAAAAAGATATTGAATAAATATTTGAAGGAGCCCTAAAGTCTGATGGATCCTTAAATTATATGTATGATCACTACAGTTGGAACATTGTCATCAGATTGTCATCACATACCCCTTGTTGTTGCACTCTCATCACCTGTTCATCGTTGTTGGGTTGCCAACCCCACTAGGCTAACACCATCTTTGGCTTATGGTTGCCTCTTCTTCATTATTTAATGACGAATACATGACCATTATTACCCTTTCATAGATGTCCTATCATAGTCGCCCAACAATGATTACCTGATCACGACTGTTGGACTACTATCACTTGAGTAGAGATGCCTGACTATAATTGACCAACTTTTGTTGATATATCACAATTGTTCGACCATTATTGCCTGACTATGATAACCCAAGCTCCATTACACAAGCATTGTTGCCCTTACATAATTACATAATAATGATAAATTGATTATGGCACCCTTTTTCATCACCACTTAAGTATATTCATTCGAATGCCATTGCTCGACTGTGGTCTCCTAACTTCATTACTTATATATAGTTGCAAGAATAATATTACTTTATTATGATAATTCAATCACTTTCACCTGACTATGATTACCTAGCCACTATCACTTTACCTCTCACCTTTCAACGAACACCAAAATTTCATTGCCCTACTACGGTGGGCAGATTATGGCAACTCAATCATCGTTTTCAGATTATACTTGCTCAATCACTGTTGCCCAACTACATTCATTTGGCCCCCATTGCCCATTTCTAATCACTCGCTCCATACCCTTCTACAATTGTTCAAACACTATATCCTGGATTACATTCATCTAATCATCATTATTTGATTATGTCCTCTTGAACAACATCACATAATTATGATTTTGAGATTATCAATTTTTGTTGTTGTTAACTTCATCAATCCAGATCAACCATAAATTGATGTATTCCATCATTGCATGTCATTGGCTTACGGTGTACAGTTGCTTATAACGTCAATATATGTTTTTGATGCCAATGCCAACATTTGAATATTATATTGTTCACTATTTTACAAAAATACTGACACATACTATCACATACTATCACATATACGCTCGGTACATCATCAAAACAAATGGTAACATCCATTAATTATTTGTTTGTTATCATTAACATTGATGCATGAGATTGCCAATAAAGGAAATATACGTCATCCACACTAAGAATATATTAAACTTTCCTAGTCACTTGAGTTTTCTTTTTAATAAAGAATGATTGAATGTATCATAAATGATTTTGTACATAACTCTAATGCTTTAAGACTCCTTTAACTTTTGTTATACAATCCATTTTGCATCATTCATGTCTTCTAAAATATATCAATATTTTTCTTAATTAAGAATAATGACATTATTTGTAATCTGTGTAAATTAGTAGAATCATTTTAACAAAACATAGCCCTAAACTTTTTTTCCTTTCTAGTTTATCCACATAAAAAAGTCTGGTATATCTTTTGAAAATATTTATTATTTGTGTATATGTTACATTTTTGTATCAACTTAAGCACTTTGTCCCTAACGTAGCCACCATAAACTTAATTGCATGCAGCAATTTGACAATGTATGTGTGAAGTGACTCTATAATGATGAGAAAATTATTATATCAGGACTCCTAGCGTAGAGAATTATTCGGAGCCCAATGAAATCATGTCACGTGGTGGTGATATAAAAAAAATAAAAATCGGCCCGGTAACACAAGAGAATATTCCTTCCGTGTTATTTCATATTATTCATTATTGTATGTTATTCAAGTATTATTGATGTCTTATTGTGTTATTATAACACCGAGAATATTCACAGAACACAATAATAACTAAATAACATACAATAACACCTGAATAACACGAGAGAATTATTCTCTTGTATTACCAGACATATTTTATTTTTTTTATGTCACCGCCACGTGACGTAATTTCATTGGACTTTGAATGGTTCTCTACGTTAGGAGTCCTGAAAGAATAATTTTTCATAATGTTGACACCCTTTGTTTCATTTACTTCGACAAATAAATTTTTTATTTTCTTACTTTCATCTTATTAGAACTTTAATATTTTTTTCTTATGATATTGATACTCTGTTCTTTTTTCAACCAATTAATGAAACATTAAGAATATTTCAGAGTAATATAGCCAACAAATTTTCTATCATATTTAGCTTTTAGAAGGATGGTCAATTTTAC
The DNA here is from genome assembly GCF_001263595.1 of Phalaenopsis equestris. Classification (NCBI taxonomy): domain Eukaryota; kingdom Viridiplantae; phylum Streptophyta; class Magnoliopsida; order Asparagales; family Orchidaceae; genus Phalaenopsis; species Phalaenopsis equestris. The sequence continues at coordinate 692 of NW_018239200.1, read as the reverse complement.
TTCAAAAATGTTATGGTAACACTACAAGAAAACTGTGAATTAATATTAGAATTAGTGCTAGAAATAATATCGACACAAAATAAGCCACTGATTTGCATGTGATTATCATCGCCGGCGGTTCCACTCCCAAAAGCATCAACACAGACAAATTGCGTTGAGCGAAGGTCACTAAATGGACTTTGTAGCGTTGGATTGGATTTGACTAATGCCGAGTAATACTAGCGGTGGCGCAAATGGCCTAAAATTAGGCTTTTGCAATGTTATAGTGCCGGTTAATGCTGACACAAATATTATTTACTAGCGTCGGCATAAGTCAACGTTAATGCAGTCCCAAAAGCCCTAAAATAAGGCTTTTGAGAACTGCAGCCGGCACTTCTTGCCCAAACTCCTTTCCTTCCCTTCCAGCTTTCCTTCATTACGTCTAAGATTTCCCAGTGATTTTGGTTCTGATTCGCCTCTCCAACCTCTCCCAACTTGAGAAATTTGCTTCCACATGTCTAAGCTTTGGTTCAGCATAAGTTCCCATATTTTTTTCCTTGCATAGGTGTTAGATTCGAATATATATAAATTTTGCTCAAGTTTTTTTTGTATTCCTTTGTTAGATAAGCAATGGATATGAATTTCATGGGTTTAGATAAGTTTAGAATTATTTGTGCGTAAATATAAAATCTTAGGTTTGAAATATGTAAATA
>NW_018239199.1:1776-3066 GCF_001263595.1 Phalaenopsis equestris | reverse complement strand
TTTTAATATGTTTGGATAATAAAATTAATATAGCCTGAACATAAGGGGCAACTGATACATCATTAATAAAATTTCATCATTCGACAAGAATCTCGAGGCATTACATGGATCTCGAGGTAATTTTTTGAGAATATTCATATCTCGATAAAAATTCATTCAGAACTCTGATTTCAGCAAACTTATAGTCAAGCTGACTGGCTCGACAAGAAGAATCCAATGTTACAAAAATTGGTCCAATCCAAACCAAATCAAGCCTAGATCAAGTCATTAAACCGCTTTTGAAATTTTTTTTGGACACATTTAAAAGGTAAAACGAATATTGATTATGACGAGTCCATAGTCAAATTGAGCGTCTTGACAATACGAATCCAATGAATCCAAGATCATTCAATTCTTACATCATTAAGGCACTCAGATGTTCAAAATGTCCTACGATAGAGGGAAGTCTTTTGAATCGTTTGACCATGAGGGGGAGAGAAGAGTTTGAGTCTTGAAAAAATAGTTGAAGCTTTGAGAAAAAATTGAAGTCCAACAGCTCTCTGCCGCCGTCAACAACTGCCGACCGCTGTCCACAACCAACGCCCGCCGTCGAACACTTCTATCGCCGTCAAACACTACTGACTGTCATCGATCACTACGAAACACCGTCAATCACCACCGACCGGAGGCCACAAATCGCTATTAGTTGTCGTCGGTCGACGTTGTAATTTGGAAAACCTAATAACCCTTTTCCACCAATGGGACAAGTGGTTACAACAGTAATCATCTTTTTACTGTAGTACTCTTCAGCTATGTCAGCCCCGTGATTTTTTTCTTTTCTGGATTTTTCACGTAAAAACTTCTGATATCATTACTAGTTGTTTTCTCTACTAAAGTGAATTTTCTAGCACTCATCACCAATTAAAAAAAAACATCACAATTTTGAGGCCCCCAAAGACCGGCAGCAGCAATAGAAACAAGGGGGGTTTACATACATACCACCTGAAAGTATGAATTTTATCTAATTAACACCCTAAAGTAACAATACTGTTATTTTCGGGCAAAACCAGGAGAGTAGGGAGGGACGCTCGTCAGAGTTAGGGCATAAATTGCCGTCAGCCTAGCCATGTGGACTCCAGCCACTCCACTCATCTGCACACGAAACATACCCAACTGCTCGGCGATTCCCGCCTTGCTGCCCACCTCTACAATTCGCCATCCTCTCTGCTCCACAAATGCCTAGAAAACCTAGAACTCTAGAAAACAAACGAAAATGGAGAAACCATGCGCAGTTCGAAAAACAACTAATAG
>NW_018239199.1:0-537 GCF_001263595.1 Phalaenopsis equestris | reverse complement strand
CGTGTTTGTCAGAAGGAACAGGAATGTGATTTTCAATGAGAATGTTATGTACAAGGAAAAATCCAGTAGAGTTTCTGAAACAACACTAAAGGAATCTGAGTTGGCAAGATTTGAAGATTTGTCAGAGGCCACAGTGCAGTACAGAGATGCAGGTGATGAGGAGAGTGGATCTGGGGCATCCACTTCTATTGTTCCACAGTCAGTTTCAGAGCACTCTACCGCTACAATTGCAGTTTGCCGGTCAGAAAGGGGTATACGTTCTCCATAGCGTTATTCTTCAACTTTAAACTACATTCTACTGACGGATGTTGAAGAACCTCAAAGTTATGAAGAAACCTTACAAGATAAAAATTTGAGCAAGTGGGAGCTAGCCATGAATGAGGAGATGAATTCTCTGCTAGAAAATCAGACTTGGGAGTTGGCAGATCTTCCATCTGGGAAGAAGGCATTATACAATAAGTGAGTGTACCTGGTGAAGACTGAGCGTGATGTCAGTAAGAGGTATAAGACTAGACCTGTTAAAAAAGGCTTTCAGCA
>NW_018239198.1:0-1000 GCF_001263595.1 Phalaenopsis equestris | reverse complement strand
CCACCTAAACTTGAGTTAAAAATATTGCCTAACCTCAGAGTTAAACGATTTGTAAAAAACTTATTTACATTACTTGTTATTATACCTTCAGAGTTAAATGATTTGTAAGAGCAAAGAGTTTTAGATACATTAAAAAGATATAAGAAAGCTTTTGGTTGGACCTTAGCTGATATTAAAGGAATCAGTCCTTCGATCTGTATGCACAGAATTATATTGGATGAACATTATAAACCAAGAGTTGATCCACAAAGGAGATTAAACCCAATGATGAAAGATCACTTGTGAGCAAGAATTTTGAAATGGTTGGACACAAAGGAGATTAAACCCAATGATGAAAATTTTGAAATGGTTGGACATTGGAATTATATATCTTATTTCGGACAGAGCTTGGGTAAGTCCAATTCATTGTGTTCCTAAGAAATGAGGGGTGACTGCTGAAGCACGAGAGAATAATGACTTAATACCTATCATATAAGTTATTGGGTGTCGTATTTGCATTGATTATAGAAAATTAAACACTGCCACTATGAAAGATCACTTCCCTTTACCATTTTTAGACCAAATAGCGGATAGACTTGCTGGGCACAAATATTTTTATTTTTTAGATGGATATACCAGCTACCATCAAATTCCTATTGCTCTTGAGGATCAAGAAAAGACAACATTTACTAGCCCTTTTGGAACTTTTGCTTTTTGAAGAGTGCCTTCCGGATTATGTAATGGACCTGCAATATTTCAAAGATATATGATGTTTATATTCAGTAAGTTAATTGATGATGGAATAGAGTTTATGGATGATTTCTCTGTATTTGGAACATCATTTGACGCATGCTTAAATTATCTTAAAAAAGTTTTGGAGTCATGCGAAAGAACTAATTCATTTCTAAATTTGGAGAAATGTCAATTTATGGTTGCAGGAGGAATTGTGTTAGGGCATAAAATTTTGGAAAATGCTATGAAAGTAGCCATGCAAAAATTCAAGTTATATCTAAATTAACAC
>NW_018239197.1:0-369 GCF_001263595.1 Phalaenopsis equestris | reverse complement strand
TACTCCGAGCAGAAGAAATGGATGCGGGGAAAGGGGAGAATAACCATCCAGTGCGGATGTTGGTACAATTTTACAAATGACAGACAGGGGAATCCGCCTGGGATCCTAAGATACGACCAAGTGGATGCATTACCCCCGATGATAAAGTGGATGATAAAGAGAATGGTCAAGTGGAATATCCTAACCGCCACTTGCATTCTTAACAGTGGCATCATCAACATTTACGAAGAAGGTGACTGCATTCCTCCGCACATTGACCATCACGACTTTGTGAGGCATTTCTGCATGGTCTCATTCATTAATAAGAGTAATATTTTGTTTGGAAAAGAAATCGATATAATCGGACCTGGTGAATTCAGAGGAGCTGTG
>NW_018239196.1:0-2102 GCF_001263595.1 Phalaenopsis equestris | reverse complement strand
CCAAGAATGAAGAGGAGTAAGGGGAAGGCTCCTTTCGATTCAAACAAGTTTGTTAGTTTGACAGCTTATGATCGATACAGTGATGCACTGCAGTTGATAAAGTTGATTCCTGAGCGGTGTTTTAAAAGTCTGGGAAGATCTATTGAAGATTTGATTGTTCACCGCCAGTGGGAGCGGTTCTGTTGTTTTTCTGCTGTCACAGTGATTTCTGTTGTGTGGGAGTTCTATGAGAATCTCCCTGAAGCTGACGAAGAAGGAGTCATGGTTAGGGGGAAGACAGTGCCTTTTTCACCTGAGGTAATTAATCAGTTTTATCATTTTCCCCGAAGTATTTTGTGTTTTTATTCAAACTATAGTCCTACGGAAGAGGAGCTAGACCGTAGGAGCTAGACGAGATCATTTCATCTTTGACTGATGGAAGAGGGCTTTGGAAGATCACAAATGAAAGAAGAGTAAACCTTTCTACTTCAAAGTTGGATGACACTACAAAGGCATGACATTATTTTATTTTTGCTTGTCTACTACCTACAAATCATTTGAGTGAAGTGACTCCGGATCGAGAACCTTAAAATATTGCATTCAGCAGTTCAAGCCTATTGATATTGGTGCTTTGATTCATGGGGTTATTAATAGTTCTGTCGTTGCTACTACTTCTGTCTAGTTTAGTCGTCACTGCTACTACTGCAGGTTTGGGATTTGCATCCTTGATCTTTTCTTTATGCGAGTAGGCTGGAGTTAGATTTGACAGCTGGGAGGAGATCTTACAGCCACTAAAGCCTATTAACAGTGTGAATGTGAAGTCTTATTCACATCATTCAATTTGTTGCTAGAGTGGTGGATTCTCTTGTAGGTTGCTTTGATGTCACGAGCTTCTACTTCACATAATTCTCAATCACAATTATTACAAAGGATTTTGAATAATTTCATTTATACCAATGAAAATGTGTAAGACTTTGAACATTTTGCAGAGCATATGGATGGGTATATAAAGAGGCATAGTTATTATGAGGGTGAATTCAACTTAGCTATTGAAAACTTTATGAGAGGTATCCAAGATGTTGTATTTCCTCAGTACCCTAGATATCCTCCATATGAACCAGCAGCGAACCTGCAGTTGTTTGACGTAGTGATGATAGTGATGAAGAGGAGAATGATGATTAGTTTGGTTTGGTGTTTTTAGTGTATGTGTTGTTATGAACTGTTGTTAGTACAGTTGTTCTGTACTTTGTGTTTTGTTTTTAGTTGTTCTTGTTGAGATTGCTTTGTTTTGTTTCGACACCTACTGTGATGTATTTGTGTTTTGTGAGTAGTTGTTATGCTTAGTTGTAGTAATTATGATAATTTTTTTTTAATGTATTTAGTTAGTCTGTGCTAAACTTAATTCTAGATCTTAGGAAGGTTTAGAGTCTAGCTAACTTTTTAGTTTTAAAAGTTGCATGTTTAAAATTTTCAATTTACTACCATTTATTTTTTATTATGTTTCAGTCATGTATGTTTGTTGGTGTGTTCGTTTGTTTTTATGTTATACTCAACTGCATAGAAGTCTGATGCATCTCTATATATTAAGAAAACTAAAATTTGATTAATTTAATATTTTTACTCTTCTTTTAATTTTTGTACTTGCATATTTAGGATATGAAAATTCCTACAAGCATGTTATTTTTAGTTTTCATTCCTACCAATATTTATATGATGCAAAAATGTTTTTTTTATTAAAAATTTAAGTTTGGGGGAGGGATGAAAATATTTCTTAAGAACTTAAAAACTTATTTATTCCCAAATGTATTTCAAATAAATTTGACTTTGATTTGAAGAAAAATTATTATGTGCATGAAGTTATATTAGGGAAGTAAAATTTTAATATAGAAATGAGTAAAAAAAATTAGTTAAAATATATAGTAATGAAGAAAAAATTAAAGTTAAAAATTTTTAGTGTGGAAAATGCTAAATATAGTATAAATATCTTTAGTAGGAAAAATGTATTTTTGAAAAATTTAGAAGCCTTAGCTTTTTATTTTCAAAACTTAAATAACTTTTATTGAAAGTAATTTCAAAACTATTAGTATTTTTTTAAGTGAAGGAAAAATATCAACTCTTTGCTT
>NW_018239195.1:2426-3669 GCF_001263595.1 Phalaenopsis equestris | reverse complement strand
CATAACATGACTCTCTCTGAAGTCATATTAATAGGGCCTCAAACATAGGACTTTAGATAATTGCAAAACATTGCATTTTCTAAGGAGAAGTGTCCGCGCTTCTTCAACCCGACCGACCCAACATAAGTTTTATACTTAGGTGATTTTCTAGCACGTTTAGGGTGTTAGAGGCTTCCTCGCACGATCTCCCTTTCTCACCAGCGAAGTGTCGCCGTCCTCCTTCCACGCCAACATTGAGCTATCACCAAACCTAGCACCCTCTCACGCTTAGCCACACTGCTTGCTTCCCTCCTTACTTCATGACCGCAACCCTCTCTTCAACTTCCTCTCCTATCAGTGAAGCCTTCTTCAACGTGTAGACCTCTCGCCAACACTCCACAACAACCCTTCACTTCCTTCACACACAGAAAGTAGGGCAGAGCTTAAATCTCTCCCCCTTGCATTTTTTTTGCCGAAGAGATACTCCTCCACCTCATTGTCCCTCACTCCCTGGTGGTTAAAAACTTTGTCAGAGTACTTAACTGTCAACAAACAACGACAATACTGTAGCTTGAAAAGGCATACACCTTCTCTCTTTTCGAGGAAAGCTTCCTCCCAAACTTTGTCAGATGATGGGCAACCAATGCAACAGTATAACCTCCTTAAGCCCTTTGTATTTTCCTCCTTAGCTAGCCCTAGGGTTTAGTGGTCGCTTGCACGGGGTGCTTGTGTCATGCGACATTAGCTAGTACGACCACACGCCTATGTGAAGAATTATTGTTTTCCCAAAAGGAGGCAATAGGGGTTAGGATATCTGTACGTGGCCAAACACCCTCATAGAGCTGAGTGATTCCCTCTGTGAACCCTAGACAAAGCCTTAACATGTTTGAGTCCCTTTCTCCCCTTGTTTTTGCTTCCCCTATTTTTCTTGGAGAAATTGGGAGGTTTGGTTTTTCAAAGTGAGAAAAGCTTTGTAGCGAGCTCACTTTTCAAATCCTTAAAGAGTTGTGGAATGGGAAAAGCTTTGTAGCTAACCCATTTAACGACGTTCTAGAGAGTTCCCCAATCCCGCTTAAAACCAGGGGAGAAACTCCCCACATGCCTCGCCAAAGCAGGAGGTGGTTGTACCACACATCCAAGTGTTAACCCTAGGTTCCTATGTGAGGGTGTTAGCACGAACATAGTTCACTATCAAGCATGTTGGTTTGCCTTGGATTGCATTGCATCCTACTTGAAGCATGTTGCATTTCACTTTGCTTTGACC
>NW_018239195.1:0-2393 GCF_001263595.1 Phalaenopsis equestris | reverse complement strand
ACTCAGTTGACTTTTCACCTTATTTTGACTCGCAGCCCGGGCTCGGTCAACACTTCACTTTGCCTTGATCGACTGCCCCGGGCCCGATCAACATTTCACTTTGGTTCGACTGACCTCCACTACCCGGTAAGCAGTTCACTTTGCCTTGGTCTGCCGCCCCAACCCGGTTGGCATTTCGGCTTGGTTTGACAGGCAACCCTGGCCTGGTCGACATTTCACTTCATCTCGACCGACTGCCCTAACCCGGTCATCATCTCTTTGGTCTGACTGGTTCCTCCGACTTGGTTGGCCCACCACTTGCATATTGCATCTTTTCTTACATGTGCATGTGTGTGTTTGCCTACTTGTATGGTGTATTTGCATCTTGTATGTTAGTTTGCATGATCATTATCATTTGCTTATGATGTACCTCTTTGGGTCACTGCCTCTACGACATACATAGTTGTCGGGTCACTGCCTCCACGACATGCCCATCTTCGGGTCACTGTCTTCACGACACACTCATTTTTTGAACCCCTGCCTCCAAAACACACACATCGTTCGGTCACCGTCTCCACAATACACCCTTCCCGGGTCACTGCCTCCGTGACACACCCACCTTTTTTGGGTCACTGCCTCTACGACACCTAGTTTTCTGAGTCATTGCCTCCTTGGCACAATCACCCTCACCGCTTCTTGTGCGTGACTGTTTGCATTTGCATTTGCATGCGTGCATAGATTGCGAACCTACTCGTTATGAGAGTGATCCTATGTTGGTCGCGATGCCTTAACAAACATTTCTTGTCAGGTTGATCCAAATGAGCAATGTGAGTTATGCTATCATGATTGACACAAGTATGACTATGCTAAGGATTCAATAGATCTAACTTGTGTCACCCGACATATTACGAGTCCACATTTAATGGTCGTGATTTTAAATGTTAAGGAAAATATATTTTTTTATATTTTATATCCACTATACTTTAAAAATTAAGCATAAAGTGAACTAGGCCATATGTAAGGACAACTTCTTTTTCAAAATCCACCTTGGGTGACACCCTTTAGATCCCTTGGATCTTTAGGGCAAGGACGGTAAGGTGACCTCGTCAACGTCATAGTTTACCCAGAGACTGACCCTGCATTTAGATACTGGTTAGGGATTAGGGCACTTTCTCGTTAGTTATTGTGCTAGGCTAGGATTTAAGATGCTAGATTGTTCTTTTTTGACGCTTCTGACTATTATTCTGTGGTGTTTTTCTCTTATGCTAGCCATGCATTGCATTTTATACTTTTTTGGTGTGCTTGTATGCCTATTGTGCATGGTAGTAGAGTAAGGCGTTCTTGTGCGGGGTATCGTGTTTATACATATGCATACACATTGGTACAATAAAAGGGAAAGCTTGTAATGATTTCTAAGCCTATAAGGCACGACCTATTCATGTAACATAACTTTCCTTGCGAACGTTTTTTTTTTCTGCAGGTTGAGTCTTTTTTTTCGCGTTCATATGTGTTTTATAGAGTTCTTAGGCCAATTCTGTATTGGAAATAAGGTATAAACATGAGCTTCAAGGTGAATGACACATCAAACCGCGTGACAGGGACCAAGAGTGGCAACTCATGTCCTATACCTATATTTTTATATAGAATTAAGACTGGGCATATATATGCGGAGTCTGATTGCTTTTTCTACTTTCTTGGGATATGTTGTCGACCCAGCGATATGTGACCACTTTTATATTCTATTTTGGAGTGCTTTCTTTTTTGAGTGCCCGCATGTCTGGATTATTTTCTATTGTTTATTTTTGTGCATCTGGGATTGCTCATTAAGGACCCTAAAATTATAATTTTTTTACTTAAAAAATTATAATAAAAGATTAAAATAATCAAAATTTTAGGATTAAAAAAGTTACAATTTTTAAAACTTGTCTTTATTTTTTTGCATGGCCTTTGGACCAGTTTTAAAATTGACTGCATACAGGGACTTAACCCATTCGTTTTTAATAGGGCCTTCACATTTATGATTGTGATAGATAACTACATCATGTTTGCATGTCCTGAGAAGAAGCCACCGTGCTTCTCCAACCCGATTGACCCAGTATAGATTTCTATATAGGTAGTTGTCTAGAGCGCCTAGGGTGTTAGAATGCTCCCAGACCCAGACAAGTATAAGTCCTCTTGTCGAAGCGTTTCCATCTTTGTAGTTGAACCTCTTTTTCTCCTTCTTTTCCTGAGGTATCATCACCACATTGGCGGGAATAAGTCCCACCTCTTGAAACACCAACTGATAGTCATGTGATAGAGTTTCCTTCCTTTGAGCTTAGGGCTACCAAGGTTCCATTTGGACGACGTAATTCACGAATTGCTAACGGGGGGTCTCAAAACGTGTTGGGTCAACTTGAGGTGACGGGTTTGTG
>NW_018239194.1:0-709 GCF_001263595.1 Phalaenopsis equestris | reverse complement strand
AAACTTATTCAAAAATCAATTCAAACCATTTGAAACTACCCAAATTTGCCAAAACATCAAAAAAATTCCAAAATTACCAAAATATCCTCAAATTTGCTAAAATTACAAAAATACCCTACCTAGCCCAAACTTTCCCAAAACCCCCAAAATTATTTCGAATGTCCCCAAAACCAATTTGGACCTCTTAAATGAACCCAATTTGGCCAATTTGACCAAAAGCCCCAAACTTCCTTTAAAGGCCTAATTTCTCCAAATTCACCTCACATACTCATCAATTTGGCCCCAATTCTCCCAAATTTCAATTCTAAACTCAAATTTATCTTTCATATGATCAATTCAAACCAACTTCAAGCCTAATTGGCCATTCTTTAAGCTCAATTTTGATCCAAAGTAAACCCCGAATTTTGACCCTATGACTTAATCTCACTTAATTGAACCATATGATCCACTTATTTCCCCAATTTGAATCCTAAATTATTCCTAAAAATCCTACACATCAAATTCAACCTTCGATTGGCCTTGGTCAAGCCTAAATTTCACTCAATTTCAACCCACATTCAAAATCCCCAAATTTGCCCCAAATTGGATGTCTTCAGATTCCACCAAATTGAATGTCTTAATCCCAAAATTAACACCCAATTTATGTTGAAAACTCTCTATGACATTCCTCTAGACCATTTTTAACTCTCAATTTGGACTTAACCCAACT
>NW_018239193.1:0-826 GCF_001263595.1 Phalaenopsis equestris | reverse complement strand
TTTTAATATCTTAATTATATCAAAATATTTTTATATAAAAAAAAATTATTTTAAGAAAACGGGAAATTTGCATTCATGCCACTCTTCTTATATATTTTACATATCTAACACTTAAATTTTATTTTACATATGCAACACATAAATTTTTAACATTGTGTTCGAAATACTACTCTTAGAATTGAAATACAACTTTCATGCATTCATGCTTGTGTTTATAATACCAAGTTACTATAGATAAATAGTAAAATTAATGGTTACTTGTGAAAATACATTAGAATTGTGTGGTGTGCATGTAAATTTCTCTAAAAATTAATATTAATAATATTTTTTTATGAGATATTACAACTTTAAATTTCACACATAAAATATTTAAATTCAGCAATTTGATGGACAAATAATTAAATTTTGTGCATGTAAAAGTAAAAATAAAAAATAAAAATAAAAAAAGGCATTTACATATACATCACACAATTTTTATATATTTACATATCTCACACCAAAACTTTCATATTTACATATATTACACTCCAATTCTTAATATGATATAAAAAACAGCACTATTATGAATTATTATTTTTACAAGTGAAATTCATTTTTATTTTTTTTTTGCATATATTTAAAACATCAAAGTCATACATATGTAAATATGAAAATTTAGAAATGAGAAATATAAATACATAAAAATTTTGTGCTATATATGTAAATTTCCCAAAAAAAAAAAAAAAAAGGAAAAAAACCCTCTTCGCTTTGCTTGGCCCCTTATCATCTTCGAAGGCTATATTCTTCTGTGAAGAAAAACCATGCTCTCTCCCTCTTCTTCGTCTTC
>NW_018239192.1:0-817 GCF_001263595.1 Phalaenopsis equestris | reverse complement strand
CAATGCTTCTAAACACTTTAGAAGGGCTCTTGAATGAAGGGTCTTATCTCTTGGTGTGAAGAGGTGTGCCTTTTGGGAAAAAAGAAGGGAATTTTGAATTCTCTTAAAATGAAGGTTGTCCCTAATTAAATAAGAGCAAAGAGTCTAGAGAAGAGGGGGTGAGGGGTTTGAAGAGAGAGTTGCTGTGGGAAAGAAGTCTTGGGAGAAGAGAGGATTTTCTTCTGGATTTGTAAGAGAAGGCAAAAGGTGAGGGGTTTCTTCTTCATTACATTTCTAAGAGAGAATTGAGTGTGATTATAAAGAGAGAAAGTGCTTAAAGGGAACTTCAAGGGATTTTCTTGAGAAGGAGTGTTAGATAAGTTGCGTTCTTTGCTTTATTTATTTTATAAACTTGTTTTTATATATAAAATCTATGTTTTGTTGTATCCTTCTCATGAATTCTGAATAATCTTATTTATCTTTCTCCCTACAATGAGATATGTTTTTTGAAGAATTAAATTTTTTATATAAGGTTTTAAATGTCCATAAATTGTGATCATTCAAAATCTAATCTTCATTTATCTTTTGATATGGCCAATGGAAATGTTAAAATTTATCTGAAAGAGATATGCTTTCTACAACAAGGTAAGAGTCACATTCAATTTCATGGGTGAGAATGTAGTCTAAGAGGTTGAATGCAAATAAATAAGTAAATATACTTTGATGGGTGTAGAATTGGAGACTTTATGGTGATAGATTAAAATCCTTATCCAGTTGCTTAGAAACTAAAGCGGGATTATTAACCCTGAGGGGAGGGAGGAGTGAAAGCTCTAGAGTG
>NW_018239191.1:0-3503 GCF_001263595.1 Phalaenopsis equestris | reverse complement strand
AATTTTTAAGGACTTAGTAGTGAGCTATGCTTGATATTTGAACATGTTTAATGAGGTCAGAAAAGAGAGATATGATTGATTAAGACTTCTAAACACTACAAGCCCAGTTTCAGCGGTGGGTACAAGGTCCTTAATTGCTTAAGCTTATTCTAAGGGCACCCATTCACATAACTCTTAAATGTAACATCAATTGATTAATTGAGCACCCTTCTCATGAGATAATTAAAATATCAGGTTAATTGAGCATAGAATGTATTAATTCATTTCAAACTAAATTTAAAATTTGGGATGATTAATTGAACAACATAATAGGTTCAAATGAACTCGAAACATTTCAAAAGGTCTTAAAGCATGTTAAGAATTTCTCCACAAAACACTCTTATGATCTTTTCAATATTTTTAAAGGACAATCGGGCTTATTATTCTATACTCAAGAAAATATTGTACTAAAATCTTTAGGGGCTCATCAAGTCATGGTTTGGGGTTTGGTAGCTACACCTTTAACCGTTCTTCTTGTTTTTCATATTCCTGCAAAAGCTAATCTTTCAGTGAGAGTGCGAAAGGATGACAGGTATGCAGTAACATTTTGTAATGCAAATTTTATTTTCCTTACAACACTTTCATACTTGTACCTATTTATTTTGCTCTACAAAACTTGAAACAAATCTTCTTGCGACATCAAAACAAAATCAACTTTTCCAAAATAAATCAACCTTTTTTTCAAAATTAAACAATATTTTCAAAACCAAAACAAGAAAATCACTTAACTTTGTAATACATCCTTTTGAATTTACAGGAGTCCCTTAGATGAGATAACCCATGGTTGCTAATGAGATCTCTTCGGTTTAAATGGGTTTAACAACTCATTTAAGCTAAGAAAATTCAAAAGAGAATAATGTTACCGTAACAAGGAAACTGTGGGATCCTAACCGGTTTTGCTCTAATGAACTTTAACCCCCCTTCCCCCCACTCTGCCCCCATTTTGAACTGAAACTAGTCATTTAAACCTTTTAACCTTTAGACTTTAGGACCACTATATCATCGAGAAGCTAAGAGCTAACTCTGTGGACAACAATCAACAACAACATGAGGGTCTACAACAGTATGAGAATATACAAAAACACATCTCTTTTCCCTAAAATTAAATAAGAAATAATAGGACTTCAAGGTGATTTTTCTAGTGCAACATAAATACTCACTTCATCTTTAGGCCTTTGCAAAATCATGTTGTACAGTTTAAGCCCCAACTCATTTTAGGATTCCGAAGTTGTCGTTCATCACGACATAAATCCTCCTATCTTCCAGGCTATTTGTATTATCATGTCACAAAAATGTAAGCCCTAAGTAATAATAACTAGCACAATGAAAGATTCAACAATCCTTTCTCAAAATTGAAGCTAAACCCCTAATTTTTCTTCATTTGGATTCCAGAACAATGTTCTAAATTTGAGACTCTCCCATTTGACACTCCTCAGTTCAATTTTTGAAAATTATATCCTTTAAAATTCTTGGAGACAATACTTTTTGATCTAAATTGAGAGTTTTCTTAGGTGACTTCGATCATTTACGATGTAATTAACTATAGGGGCTTTCCTCTATAGGGAATTTTAAGAACCCAAGTAATATAAACCCTATCTAATCTTCCATATTAGGTAGGAAAACTTATCAGCTTATATAAACGATTTGTAGACCAAATGAATGTCTTAATCTCTATGGTTTATTTAATTGAGCATCACATATAAGTGATATGTCTAGTTCACGAAATAGATATGTCACTTGTAGTGTTGTGCTCGCTTATTTAAACTATTATTTATATGAGATCAGTTTGGTCTCATATTTTAAAAAATTAAAACTTTCCTTTTCAAAATTAAAATACTATATTTTCTAAAAATTAATTATATATAAATATATATATATATATATATATATATTAAAGTAAATCAAAACCACCTTCTTGAATTTTAAACATGATTTGACGGCCGAGAATTTTCTAGTGACTCCGCTGGGGAACATTTCTACTCTCCATTATGATCAGAAGGTTTTGTCCTCATACATCGGTAATGTGTCCATGTCCCTCATGGACCATATTACCCTTTTTTTGTTGACATACTTGGCTCATTTCTTTATTGGGCAGGTACGATCAACTCTTTTGGATTCTAGGATCATCTGTTTCATCACTTTTAAATGGAGAGGTTCAGTGGTCCTTTAGAAATTTATCTTTCTGTGTGGGCTCGGACCCCCAGTAGGTGTGTTGGTGGACTAGTTCCGCCTGGGCAATGTGCATTGTGAAGTTGGTCCTGCACTGGGTCCTAAACTTTACCGTTTCTTCGTATCTTTTGGGTTTGGTTTGCTATTCTATGAATCAAGCCAAGTTTTTATGCCTCTTCAATCTCATTTGATTTATTAATCAAAACTTTTTAATGATGTAATCACAAAGAAACACTAAATTTGAAAATTAAAATAAAAAAGGATGTACCCAGTTCACAAAATGACCTTTGTTAATTTTTAGTGTTCACACTAAAATTATAAAGTGATGTTCGATACCAAACCTTGAAACTTTTTTCTTTAAAGTTGATAAGATGGCATTCCCAACTCTCACCTTCTCTTGCAACTTGTTGAATAGCTGTGAAGCCCACAATGTCACCCCCAAGATCAAGTTTGGAGCCAGATTTGATGAGCTTGAAGTTGTGCTTGGAAGAGCCCCATTTGTCATCATGAAGATTGCCGCCCAAGAAATGCATAAACCGTTTGTTGAATTAAAACTGAACTGCCCCCAAGTTTTCCCTTCCTGCAATAAGGCAAAGGTCACCCTAACCTTGACATCATTTAAGACTATTGTTTCTATGTTCATTTGCTTGAGAGTAGTTACACCAAATTCTGCTCGAGCTGTACCATCTATCAAGGGAAAGGAAAATGACGTTATGATTGTAGAAGATTCAGTTGACAGATTTAATGCCCTGACATCAATAATTGAAATTAGTTCAAATTCAAAGGGTGTGTTTAACTAGTTCACAAAGAAGAAACCATAGCCGAAGGGTTTAGAGGACTGCCAAGGCACAGATTACAGAAAAACACCTATTGATGAGTTTCCTCATCAAGAGTAACTCAGATTGCTTGAGACCTCTCCTCTACTTTGAGAGTAGGTTTCATCTATTGATGGATACCACACGAGATGAGAGCATTCATAGAATTGTCGCTGCTCTTCCTTTACCCCATGGTCATGGTGAGGAAAGGGAGAAGCACACTTCTATCACTAGAGTCCTTACAGTATTAGAAAGATTAGCTGCTAAGGAAGGGTGTTCAGTTGCTGAGTTAATCAAGTAGGTAGGATGCACAGTATCACTCCAGATGAAGAAAGAGATTTTAAACAATGTCAGATATGAACGTCACTCCTAAAAATCAATTGAGGTTTCGCCAGCTTGTATTCCTATCAGATTTCGTCTGGTATTATTGCTCTAGGGCATGTAGGACGTCAATAAGTCAAGTCACATCTTGGTATGAGA
>NW_018239190.1:0-334 GCF_001263595.1 Phalaenopsis equestris | reverse complement strand
ACCCATTATAAAAAGTTTGAATGATTAATCAGTCTAGAAAAGCATGATGTGAACACTTATGGCGTTTCCTAAGAAGATCTTTAAATCTCTCTCAAGTTTCGTATATTGACTCTCCATCATATTGAGTAAAAGATGTAATGTCATTTCTAAGATTAGCAGTTTTGAAGGTGGAAAACATTTAGCCAGTAATTTTTGTGCTAACGAATTTAACCACATCTTAGCTTTATGCCTTAATGAAAAGGTAAAAGTTTAAGTATAACAGTATCATTTAATACACCATCTTCTTTAAATGTAGCACTCAGCTCTAAAAAACTTGCTAATTGTAAATTTGGAT
>NW_018239189.1:0-435 GCF_001263595.1 Phalaenopsis equestris | reverse complement strand
AGTATTTAAAGCTCGAATTATAAACGAGCCGAACATAAACAGCTCTTTGTTCGTTCATGTTTGGCTTGTTTTAGCTCGAAATTTAATATATATATAATTATTAATATAAAAATATATTACATATATTATTTATATAATAATATATTATATATATTTATATCTAAGTTTAAATCATAACATCTCGTGTGTTAATGTGGTTAGTGTCTTTTTTTATATACATTTGGTCCAGGTTTGAATCCCACACTTTACATCTATTCTTTTCAATTTAATTTTTCCGAGCCAATTTCAAGCCAAACATGCCAAACATGAACACACTGTTCACGAGCCAATTTCGAACGCGAGCTATTTCTTACGAGCTTGCTCAAACTCGGCTCGTTTACAGCCCTATTTACATGCATATCTCCCAATTCTTAATTCCAAACAGTGGAGTATACG
>NW_018239188.1:892-1106 GCF_001263595.1 Phalaenopsis equestris | reverse complement strand
ATGCATTTTGAGTTTCAGGTGGTGGAACGAGAATAATCGCCATGTACACATTTTATAATTTACAGTGCCGTCTTTCTTGTACTTTCATACTGTACTCTTTTATGCTTACAAAACTTGCATGAATAAACAACGATGTCACCCTATATGAAAACCAAAACTGCTAGGATAACCACAAAACCAAAACTAAAACCAAAATCAAAACTAAAATCAACCA
>NW_018239188.1:0-718 GCF_001263595.1 Phalaenopsis equestris | reverse complement strand
ACTTTTTTTTTTAAGTTGAGTTTAGTAAATTCATTTGGAGTAAGTGAATCCAATAGAAAATAGTGGTGCTAGAATGAGGGAAACATGGGATCCTAACTGGTGCCTCTCTAATCAACTTTAACATGCCCTCATTAATTTTTTAGAGAACTACAACCATAGGGCCACGTGATTTGACATCATAACTTGACACCATAAAAAACATAAACTCGTCACGGCAAGGAGATTGGAGCTAGCATGGTGGGCAGCACAGCCATTTTCAACAGCAAAACCTGTCTTCTAGCTAAACCATTTCCTTCCTTAAAATTAAACAACAAGCCATAGGATTTCAAGGTTTTTTGCTTAAGCAACATAAATACTCACCTTATCTTTAGGCCTTTGTATAGCTCTGTTGTACAATCTAAGCACTAACTCATCTTAGGATTTCGAGGTTATCGTCCGTCACGACTTAAATCCTCACATCTTCCAGGCTATTTGTGCGATCGTTTCACACAAATGTAAGCCCTAACAAATAAAATTTGCAGGATGAAATATTTAAATAACTTCTTCTCAAAAATAAAACCAAACCATAGGATAGACTGGGAAGTCACTGAGTTTTTCCTCTAGATCTATGACATCCTCTAGTTCTTCCTCATTTGGACCCTACAATAAATGTTCCAAATTTGAACCGTTCCAATTTCACACCTCTTCGGCTGATCTCATTGAAAAGTCCTATCCTTTT
>NW_018239187.1:0-941 GCF_001263595.1 Phalaenopsis equestris | reverse complement strand
CACCAATTTATATGAAGTATTACTTAAAAAATTTGAAGGATAGTCATATAAGGATTGAACATGACCGCAATTGGAAATTAAAGTAAAAATAGTAGCTTCAGAAGAATTAAAACACTGATTATAATTGAAAAAGTATTTCACAGCAGCACAGATATCCTTGGCTATAGCCTCCCAACATAAATAGAGAAAATCCAAAGTAAATTTGTCCTATCTAAATAAATAATTATTATGAACTATGAAAATAGTGTGCTCAATTTTCTCCTAACCAGAGCAATAAGAAAAGAAAAGAGATGTGGCTGGAGGCAACCTCAAAAGTGAATAAGATCCCCAATGTTATCTAGGGCAACAAAGAAATGAAAGTCATTTTTTAAATTATTTATAGCAGTTGTAGCAATATTGGAATGTTCATATGTTTCCTTCTTGAGTTAATATGATATTAATATAATTAATACTTCTTCTTACTTTAATTTTAGATAAAATAAATTTCAAGTCATCTTCTCTAGCAACCAATCACTTGGCTTCAGCCCCTTTGAGAAAGCTAAGAAGCATAAGATTGACTTAAATAAGAAAGTCTATTATTTATTTCTTTGAATATATTATTCATACAAGAACAAATTATCTACCTCTTGGATAAGCAGCGACGAAGAAAAGAGCTAAGGTTTCCTCTCTTCACTGATGGAATTTCCTCATTGATGATCGTCTCATTGGTGGGGTTCCTCTAGGCTTGGTCGGAAGGCTATTTAACATGAAGTCACTATTGTCTCCTAACTCTTTTGGGAATCCTTTCAATAAAGTTCAATATATCTCTCTTCACGAGCTTCTTTTGGGTGGCATTTTAAATGATTCAACTGACTTTTTATTTCAAGAATGCTCTTTCAATAATCCTTATATTATATTTTCTTTACCACTAATATGTCTATTTCTTCTTGTTCCCATTCATT
>NW_018239186.1:0-262 GCF_001263595.1 Phalaenopsis equestris | reverse complement strand
CACTTAAAATTATGTCTATAATGATTAAACGGATGACGTTTAGGCTTGAAATTGATCCAAATTGCAAAAATCCAAATTTTGGACAAAATTAATAGAGCCCGCGGATGGCGCCCTCGACACCGCCGACTGCGGATTTTTCCGGAGACTTAGGATTTAATTCCAATAGAGCGTGTTGACGGCGCCATCGACCCCGCTGACGGTAAGCTTGCAAGGAAACACCTTTAACTGTGATTTTGACGAGTCAACCGCCACTATTCATCAT
>NW_018239185.1:0-2090 GCF_001263595.1 Phalaenopsis equestris | reverse complement strand
CCACCCTTAGTTTCTTTAAACTTAGTTTTTTTAAACTTAGTTTTTTTAAAGTCTGCTCAACTCTTTTTTTTTTACTAATACAATGGTAAAAATAAAAAATTTTATTATTATTAATGATATCCAAACTCGTATTCTACCCAAATGCTTAATTCTATAAGTCAATACCAACCATTTGATATTTCTATATCAATATATTTTTACACTATTCAATGAGTCATTAAACCTAAAATTTAAAGTCTTTAAACCTCACAATAAGTAAAATCTAGTTGTAGTAGTAGTAATCTGTTGGACCACGCCTACAGCACCATCTTCTTCATGCTTCACCAAGTTGATGTCATCTACAAAATAATTTGAAAACTTATGTTAGGCACAAAACCAAAAGGGCAATTTAGTCATTTGTTAGCTATTATTATGGGGTATAAATGGGAATATGTTTTGAGTTAGGTTATGTGTGATTGTTGTCTTGAAACTTAGGATTAAGGTTTGGGATAGATCCCCTATCTCTTAAATTGTAGGTGTTTATCTTTTATGTATTTCAGATTGCATAATTTTCTTTTGGTACCTATAGAATAGGATCTATTATTTCTACCTTAATTTCTTTGGAAACTTGTTTTGCTCCTATCTTAATACCAATGCTTTTCTAATTAGCAAGCAAGCAATAATATACTTCCCAAATATATTTTTAAATGTGATTTTCTTAATTCATTTGTCCTCAACTCATATGTTCCAATAGAAAAGAGTGAACCTTATATACACATCAATTTTTAACAGAAAAAAAAAACACACACATTTTGTTTTGGAGAGTGAACCATTACTCTTGCCATTCACTCTCCAAAACAAGAACACTTAATCTTTCTTCAATTATGTTTTCTTATGTAATGGTGCAATTTCACTGTTATTTACATAAAATCTTCAACTTATTGATCAAATTTCTAGCTCCAATCTGAGATCTCATAAAGAAAGGATTTTGTTGGTTTGAATCCTTGAAGGTTTCGAAAGGCAATATTCCTCCCAACTTCACTCTGAAAGATCAAAATGGAAAGAATGTCTCTCTCTACAATTATAGAGGCAAGCCTGTTGTTGTTTACTTCTACCCAGCAGATGACAGCCCCGGTTGTACCAAAGAGGTGAGATGATAATTTGATCGTTACCTTGTGGCTTTTCAAATTCAGTCAAGTTTAATATTTTTGAGAAGCTCTTGCTTCAGTACAGTTAAAAAAAAAAAAAAATTATATAATTTTTTTAGCAGTTCTAGGTTGTAAGTATACCTGTGTATTTAGATTTTTTTTTGGGTGGAAGATTTGCATATATACCACTCAATTCCTATGTATTTACATATCTAAAACCTTCATTTTATATATATATATGACATCTTACCTATGCATCAAAGTTGCATTTCACTTCTTAGAAGTTCAAATAAAGATCTGAGTGGTATAAAAATAAATTTTCCTAGAATGAGCAAGTCTTCTTCAATAATCATCTTTAAAACATTTGAAACTATTATGACAAGCAATTGAAGTAAAATAAATTTACAATCATTTTTGTGGGGTAAAATCATAAAAAATATGGTTTTTGTTTGATCAAACCGTGCATTACCAGATATCAGATGTAAAATTAGCTAATATAAATACTACATTAGCTCTCACTAAATGATTTTTTTTTTTTCTTCTTTTGGGTATTTTTTGGTTTAGGCATGTGCCTTCAGAGATTCATATGAGAAGTTTAAGAAGGCAGGCGCAGAGGTTATTGGAATAAGTGCTGATGATCCTAATTCACATAAGGTATTATGAACCTTGAAAAAGTTCTTACAGATCTGCTTCCTTTTTTAATTGTTGTTTAATTAAAAAGACAATTTTCTATTAAATGTTTGTGATGATATTTCTTCAAGATCATTTGAACATAATGATTTTAAACTTAGATATTCTGCAACTCTTAATTTACGCACCAATCACCAAAATGTTGAATGTAATATTTTAACAGCTCAAGCTTTAAATATAACATTTTAACCATTTTTTCATTACGTACAGAGTGACGGATTTGAGTGAAAGTTTTGGGTGGTTAAAATGTTATATTCAATGTTTTGTGTGGTT
>NW_018239184.1:0-803 GCF_001263595.1 Phalaenopsis equestris | reverse complement strand
ATTTTTAATATATATAATATAATTATTTTTAAATTATTTATATTTCGAATAAAAATGAATCGAACAACGAACAGTTCATTATTCATATTTGATTCATTTAATAATCTAAACAAAAAAAAATTTGTTCTCGTTTACATGTCGTTTCGAACGAACAAATGGAACACAAACTGTTCGCGAAGAACGAGCTTTTTTGACAGCCCTACCCCCAACCTCGAAGGGTTTTTGCTTTCAGTTTCTTTCTCCGATCATCTGAGCCGCAAGGAATTTCTTCCTCCGATCATTTGAACCGCAAGAAACTTAAATCGGTAAACCTAAATCTCTATTTCTTTATTTACTTGCACATGATTACTCACAGCTCCTTATAATTCTCTAATATTTTCGGGCTTGGATTTGCTTTAAGATTCTTGATCATCTACTTTGCTCTTATGGGTTTACACAATCTGAATTTTCTTTTCTTTATCTTGGATGTCTGAATCCGAGTATATAGTTTCATTAACTGATTTGCAAGAATTACTAAGGGCTGATTGTTTGGCGTTTATATGTGTTTAGAATTCTTTTAATGTAGTGCGACCTTCTCCTAAATTTTGCTAAATGCTGTTGAAACTGTGCTAACTAAATCAATTCTTTAGTTTTGTTCAAGTATCGTTATAATGTTGTCCAAATTTCAATAGAATCTTGTCAAGAGATCGTCAAATTTTGCTATAAGGATGATAGATTAAATTGAGTTAAAATTTGCTTGAATATTTATACATCTTTTCAAGGAAATAATTGGATGCTGATGATCTTCTTCCATATAGAATTTG
>NW_018239183.1:0-820 GCF_001263595.1 Phalaenopsis equestris | reverse complement strand
AGAGGAGGGTGTAGAGAGAAAGAGAAGAATGAGAGGAAAAAGAGTTGGTTACAAAAAGAGTTGGTTAAGAGAGAGATAAATATGAGAGAGAAGAGAGAGTAAAAGAGTTTTAGCAAATGAGATAGACAAAAAAATGAAGAGAGAGCGAGAAATATCGAGAGAAAATGAGAGAGGGAGAGAGCAAGATCAAGCATGTGAGAAACAAAGAGAATAAGCAATGGAGAGAGAGCAAGACAAAGAGAGGGAGAGCGAGAGAAGAGAGAAATTGAGGAAGAGAGGAAGGAGAGAGAGAGAGAGAAATGGAGAGGCAGAGAGAGTGTGTGAGGAGAGATGAAGAGATAGATGAGGGGAGGGTGTAGAAAGAAAGAGAAGAATGAGAGAGAAAAAGAGTTGGTGAAGAGAGAGATAAAGGTGAGAGAGAAGAGAGTAAAATATAGAGTAAGCAAATGAGATAGACAAAAAATGAAGAGAGAGCAAAAAAGATAGAGACATAATGAGAGAGGGAGAGAGCAAGATAAAGCTTGTGAGCAAGAGAGAGAATAAGAAATGAAGAGAGAGAAAGATAGAGAGAGGGAGAGGATAGGAGGTAGAGAGTGGAGGGTAGAGAGAGGATGGGAGAGAGAAATTGTGAGTGGATGATGCAGAGAGGGAGAGTGAAACAAGAGCAAGGGAGAGAGCTAGATAAAAGAGAGAGCAAGAGAAAGAGATAAAGTAAGAGTGAGTGAAAGAGTAATAGTGCAAGAGAGAGGCTGGGGGAGAGGAGCAAACAAGAGGAGCAGAGAAATTTGGTGAGATAAGAAGGGAAAGTAAGAGAGAGAAT
>NW_018239182.1:0-833 GCF_001263595.1 Phalaenopsis equestris | reverse complement strand
GAAGCTAACATAGATATTGCATCAGAATCATGGATACTAGCTACTCTTTTAGGATTTACCCGTTCAGAGGGCCATTGAAAATTGTTGGTAGTCATCTCTTCTATTAATGAATAAGCCTCATTAAAAGATTTTGACAATAAAGAACCACCAGCTGCAACATCTATAATTGATCTAAGAGATCCCACTAATCTATTATAAAAAGTTTGAATTATCAACCAATCTGGGAATGAATGATGAGAGCACTTTCTAAGAAGATTTTTAAATCTTTCCCAAGCTTCATATATTGACTCTCCATCAATCTGACAGAACGATGTTATGTCATTTCTAAGTTTAGCAGTTTTAGATAGAGGGAAATATTTGGATAGAAATTTCTGTGAAAGTTCTCCCCAAGTTCTAATAGATCCTGGTGTAGATCCCGATGCTAATGAATTTAACCACATCTTAGCCTTATCCCTCAGTGAAAAAGAAAAAGTCTAAATCTCACTGCATCGTTTGAGACTCTGTCATATTTAAAAGTAGCACACGGTTCTAAAAAACTAGCGTGGTGTAAGTTCAGATCTTCATTTGGTGTACCTCCAAATTGATTATTTTGTATCATTTGGATAATAGCAGGTTTAAGCTCAAATAAATTAACAACTACATCAAAGTTTTGGATAGATAAGTGAATTTCATCTGCTGTAGGATTTGCATATTCTCTTAGGGGTCTAGGTTGGTGTTCATTTTCTATTCCTTGATTTTTCAGGTTCTTTTCCATTGTATCATAATTTCTAGGATCTCTTCTTAATCTTCTAATCCTTATAACTGTGCGTTCTAATTCTGAATCGTAGGGTATA
>NW_018239181.1:0-438 GCF_001263595.1 Phalaenopsis equestris | reverse complement strand
ATATATATATATATTAAATTCTAAATTTAAATTTTTAAAATCTTATTTAAAAAAAAATAGCCGATAATTTCTGGCGACTCCGCTGGGGATTGATTCCTTGTTCCTCTCTCCATTTTGATTAAGAGATTTTGTTTTTAAACATCGGTAGTGTGCCCATATCCCTAGTGGGTCAGACTATCATTCTTTCATTGACGTACTTCACTCATTTCTTTCTTGAGTAGGTATTGTCAACTCTTTTGATTATGGAGCCACTATTTAATCAGCCATAAACAGAAAGGTTCTGGAATCCTTAAATTTTAAATAGAATGGACTCCCAATAGGTGTGAGATGTTAGGAGACTATTTTTATGAGTTATTTGATACAAGAAGCTTTCTCTTTAAATCAAGAACACATGTCCTACACGTCCTACTCTTTCCTTTATTTATGACATTTTGATTT
>NW_018239180.1:0-255 GCF_001263595.1 Phalaenopsis equestris | reverse complement strand
CTTGACCAAGAAAAATTATAATCCCTTGAAATTTTAACTGGAGGTAAATCTAGACCAGAAGAGCCTTTAGACCAAATTTCATGATTTTTTAAATTCTCTCTCATTTATTAGAATTATTTTAAGTTCTGGGATATTTAATAAAAATAAAATATTTTAGGTAGTGGAAATTATGTTTTATATTTTTTAAAAATTTCCCTAAGGTTAGCAAACTCAAAGAAAAAAATTTTATATTTTCTAATTTTTCCTTGATTTATT
>NW_018239179.1:0-530 GCF_001263595.1 Phalaenopsis equestris | reverse complement strand
TGGGCATGTTGGGTTAGAGATGGGTCTAGGTTGGGCTAGCCTTGGGTTAACTCCAAATTTAATGGTCCACATGATCAAAGGAGATGTTGCAAACATTTTTCATGAAGGAATGGAGTAGAAATTTTGGGGTTAAGGCCCTCAATTTGGTGAGATTTTGAGACATGGTCAATTTGGGATAAATTTGGGGCTTTTTGGACTTAGGTTGAAATAAAATGAAATTGAAGCCTCACCAAGGCAAATTGAAGGTCAAGTTTGATGTATGGGGATGTTATGAAGGTTTTTAAACAAAAATGTTGGCCAATTGAGTGGGCTATGGGTTCAATTTGGTGGAATCAAGTAATAGTCCAAAATTGGGTTTTTGTTTAGCTCAAAATTGGGTTAAAACAAAATTGTGTTAAAATCATGGACCAATTGAGCTTGGATTTGGTTTAGATTGGTTACATCAAGGGTTAATTTGAGTTCAGAATTGAAATTGGGGTAAATTAAGACCAATTACATAGATATTTGAGGTGATTTGGGGAAAATATGGG
>NW_018239178.1:0-2093 GCF_001263595.1 Phalaenopsis equestris | reverse complement strand
CACTTCTCTTCACCTGAAGGCTAACTGTTGCTTTAATTTTTAAACGCTAAGACAGAATTGGGGATTTTAGTCTATCACCCTAAAGATTCTCTAATTCTACACCAAAAAAAGTATATTTCCCTATTTATTTGCACTTAATTCCATGAATGAAATTCTTCTTCATGGAATCAAATGTGATCCCCCACTTTGTTGTAATACTCATACTCCATTTCATGGATCATATGTTTCACAACATATTTTAACAATTCAAATTAAGTTTGGAGTTGAAAAATCATCATAATTTATTTTATATTTTAATATTAGCACATCCATATTATCTCTTAATTTCACCATATCTCAGAGTAGGGAGAAAGATAAAGTAAACTACTCAGACTTCAAGAGAAAAATACAACTAAACACAAATTTCATATATAAAAGAAAGTTCATACAACACTAATAAACAAACAACACTTATCTGTAATTCTTTCTTAAAGCAAATCCCTTGTAGCCACTTCTAGGAAATGTAAGAAGAAGAAATCTCTCACTTTTCTCCTTCTCCAACACTCTTATAGAAGAGTGCACACTTAATCTCACCACAAAACTCTAAATTATAAAAACAATGGACTCTAAATGGTTGTGGAAAGAAAAATGGAAGAATGTGTGATGCGTAGAAGGTTGAATTGGGGCAATGAGATGTCAGAAAGAGTCACCTTTCTGGTCAATTTTGGTCCCAAATAAAGCCTAAAGTCGGTTCTCCAATAGGTACCTCTAAAGACTCTTCAAAAAGCGTCCAAATTCGTCGAATCTTCTAGAAATAGGGGCAAACCAACATTGGCGCTGTTAGCACCAGTGTTCCGTAATTTAATTTGATGCTCTCTGTCAAACGATGCCGTCGGCACTGCTTCTGACACTGTCGGTGCTGAACAAATTTTCAATTTCTTCATTTTTGCTCCAAATTTCATCCATTTTGCTTAATTTTTGCTTCAAGCCCTAAAAATCAACAACCTACAATAAAACATAAAAATACAGTCCATTAAAGTGCAATATCACCAAAAATGAGTATAAAATATGGGTATAAAAATGCATATATTTTTGGTGAATCATCAGACGATCGCACAAATGACCTGAAAGATATGAGAATTTAGGTATTGACTAACGACAACCTTAGAATCCTAAAACGAGTTAGGGCTTAAATTACACATCATGATTATGCAAAGACCTAAAGATGAGTTGAGAATTTATGCACATTAAGTGGAGAACCTCGAAGTCATATGGCTTGTTGTTTAATTCTAAGGAAATATTTACTGTTGTAGATCTTCGTGCTCTTGCAGAAGGATGCCCACAGAGTTAGCTCCAAGCTCCTCGACAAAGTAACAGTCTTAAATTCTAAAAGTTTAAAGGCTTAAATGACAAGTTTAAGTTTAATCATTATGAGGGGGGTGGTTAAAGTTGATTAGAGTGACACCGGTTAGGATCCCACAGTTTCCTTGTTATGGTACCACTATTTTCTTTTGAATTTACTAAGCTTAAACAAGTTGTTAAACCAATTTAAACCAATGAGATCTTGTTAGCAATCTTGGGTTTCCTCATCTGAGGGACTCTCATAAGTTTAGAAGTACATATTATGAAATTAGTTATTGTTTTTTATTTAGTTTTGAAAATCTTATTTTATTTAAAAAAAGTTTGATTGATTTTTGAAAAATTTGTTTTTGTTTTGCAGGTGAAGTGACATCCACAACCAAGCATGAATAATGTTTTAAAGTGAAAGTAAATTGCAGTAAATGACAAAAAATAAATACAACTGTAAAAGCATACCTGTCATTTTCTCGCTGCTCCGGCTGAAATGTTAGAACTTAGAACATGCATTTATATAATTTGCAACGAATTTAAATACATTTTAAGGGTGGATTATGGTATAGTTACTAAACCCTAAGTCATAACTTGGTGAGTCCCTAAAGGTTTTAATGGATGATTTTTTAGAACAAAGTACAATAAGTTCAATTGTCCTTCAAAATATCCAAAAGCTTATTAAAGTATTTGGTGAGCAATCTCTAACAACCTTTAAATCATTTTAAAATGTTTTAAGTTCATCTGGACCTATTATAGTGCTCAAT
>NW_018239177.1:27967-38407 GCF_001263595.1 Phalaenopsis equestris | reverse complement strand
CAACTTTGATATGCCCTCATAAAATTTAAAGAACTTCAACCATAGGTCCACCTGATTTGACATTATAACTTGACACGCTGAAAAACTCAAACTCGTCGCGGTGAGGAATTAGGAGCAAGCATGGTGGGCAGCACGGTCATCTTCAATAGCAAAACCTATCTTCCCCAACTAAACCAATCTTCCTTCCTTAGACTTAAAGAACAAAGCCATAGGATTTCAACGTTGTTTTCTTATGCAACATAAATCATCACCTTATCTTTAGGCCTTTGCATAGCCCTGCTATACAATATAAGCCCTAACTCGTCTTAGGATTCTGAGGTTGTCGTTTGTCACGACATAAATCCTCACATCTTTTAGGCTATTCGTGTGATTGTTTCACACAAATATAAGCCCTAACTAAATAAAATTGACAGGATAAAACACTTAAATACTTCTCAAAACTAAAGCCAAACATTAGGATAACTTGGGAAGTCACGAGGGTTCTCCTATGGATCCATGACATCCCCTGGTTTTTCTTCCTTTGGGTTCTACAATAAAATGTTCCAAATTTGAACCAAATCCTCTTTCACACCTCTACGTCTGATTTTGTTAAAGAGTCCTACCCTTTGAAATTCTTTGAAGATAATATTTCCTGATTTTTATCGAGAGTCTTCCTAAGTGACTTCGGTCATTTAGGATGTAATTAACTATAGGGGCTTGAAGCATGTTCGAACCCAGCTTAATATAAACCCTATTTAATCATTTATATTAAATAAGGAAACTTGTCAAAAAATACAAAAGTTTCGTAGACTAAACGGATGTCATACTTTCCTTAGTTTTTTTGATCAAGCCTCATCCTCAAGTCTTGTGTTTATCCTTTGGGATAGATACATGATTTGAGGTACAGTGCTCTTTCATTTTAAACTATGAAAAATATGGGATCAGTTTGATTTCATACTTCAACGTCCTTCCAAAGCGGGCGACGGGATTTTAATTTTGATGACCGACGACTTCTTACGGACAACTGCCCACAAACCAACACAAAATAGCGCCAACAACCATCCAATGTGGTTGCTGTTATAATTTTACTAAAGATAGACAAGGAAATCTCTTGAGGATTTTTAGACATGATGAGGTGGATCCGTTACCTCCTATAATAAAGTGGATGGTCTAGACGATGGCTAGGTGGAGCATATATCCAGTCAATTGCGTTCCCAACATCTATATCATTATTATCTAAAATGAAGGCAATTTCATTCCCCTCATATAGACCATAATGATTTTGTGAGACCTTTTTGCACGGTCTCCATCATGAGCAAAAGTAATATTTTTTTCGAGAAAGAATTAGATGTCATTAGCCCCGTGGTGTTTAAAGGATCCGTGGAGATTCTGCTACAAGTGGGTTAAGTACTGATACTTAAGGGAAATGAAGTAGACCTGACCAAGCACTGCATTCCAGGGGTACGACACCGCAGGGTGTTTGTAACTTTCAGAAGGATGGATAGCAACAAGATGCAATATGGATTCTGACTAGATCCAGAGTTATAGGAACTACAACCTTACGAGCTATAACAGGGTTGCACCTCCAAGTACACGTAAAAGGAACTTTTATCCTGGAGTATGGCTTAGTAGGTCAGCTTGATCAGGAACTCACCCCGCCAAAGATGGACAGTCAGTGGATACCTTTCTGTATTTTGTCTTGATGCAAAAAATATGGCGATATATATCAGATATGTTCAACTTATGATATGTTGGCAGCATGAGATGTTTCAGATATACTTTTGACAGTGTTCAACATGTTGTACCTTTCGATGCTTTGGCCTATATTCAATCTGTAACACCTGTTTGAAGCATATTAATGAAATTTCCTTCAGAATTTTGTCTATTTCTTGAATTGCCCTTTTTGTACGATAGATCAACAGCCCCAGAACCATGTGTTGGTTCTGAGCTACAATGAACAAAGAAAAAAAACTATAAAAAATTGATAACAATAATAGTCTAAATAAAATACTCTTTTGAAAAATCAACCAACAAAAATTGAATTTTAAGAATATTTTTTGATAATTAAATGTGATAAAGACAACAAGAAAAGAAAATAAATCTATTGAGTCATTTCTCTTGATTTTGAGGTCTCTTACTCTTTGCTCGCGCTACATGACTACCATTCTCTGCACTAATTTTCTTTACATCCCCACGGAATTTCACATTCTGTACAAAATGTCAAAAATTCTGACAAATTTTTCTTCGTCAATGTCAACCCTATCACAAGCTAAATATCTATGAATTCAACACCACAAATTCTCTACACTGCTTACATGTTGTTCTCGGGGTCAGTAACTAAATTTTGATTCCGTCCTTTCGAGGTAGGTACCTAAATTCTAATTCTTCTTTTAGGATTGATACTTAAATTTTAATTCCCATCTTGGGGTCAGAACCTAAGTTATGATTCCCTCTATTCAAGGTTGGTACCTAAATTTTGATTCTCTTTTTGAGATTGATACTTAAATTTCAATTCCCATCTCAGGGTCAGTACCTAAATTCTGATTCTTATATTTCGAGGTCGGTACCTAAATTCTGATTCTCTTTTAAGATTGATACTTAAATTTCAATTCACATCTCGGGGTTAGTACCTAAATGATGATTCCCAGGTGGTACCTAATTCTGACTAACTTTTTGGGATTGATACTTAAATTTCAATTCCCATCTAGGATTTTAGTACTCCATCTCGGGGTCAGTACCTAAATTCTGATTCTCTCCTTTTGAGGTCGATACCTAAATTCTTATTCTCTTTTTGAAAATAATAATTAAATTTCAATTCCCATCTCAGGGTCAGTACATAAATTCTAAATCCATCCTTTCGAGGTCGATACCTGAATTCTGATTCTCTTTTTGAGATTGATACCTAAATTTAAATTCTCATCTCAGGGTTAGTACAAAAATTCTGATTCCCTCTCTTTGAGGTCAGTACCTAAATTCCGAATCTCTTTCTAAGATTGATACCTAAATTTCAATTCTCATTTTGGGATCAATAACAAAATTTTGATTCTCTTAGTTCGGGTTTGGTACCTAAATTTTGACTCTCTTTCTGAGATTGATAGCTAAATTTCATTTCTCATTTCAGGATCAGTACCTAAATTATGATTCTTATCTTTTGAGGTCGGTACCTTAATTCCGACTCTCTTTATGTGATTGATGCCTAAATTTTAATTCTCATTTCAGGATCAGTACCTAAATTCTTATTCTTATCTCTTGGGGTCAGTACCTAAATTCTGATTCCTATATTTTGCGGTCGGTACTGAAATTCTGACTCACTTTTTTGGATTGATACTTAAATTTTAATTCCCATTTTGGGGTTAGTACCTAAATTCTGATTCCCTCCTTTCAAGGTCGGCACCTAAATTTTGACTCTCTTTTAAGGATTGGTACTTAAATTTCAATTCCCATCCTGGGGTCAGCACTTAAATTTTGATCCTCATCTTTCGATAATACTTAAATAAAAGTTAAATTTTGCTAGCATCGAATTGAAACTAAATATTCATCATTACTATCATGGTCTTTTTAGGGATCCCTTTTCTTCTAATCCCCAACAAGAATTTTGAATCCTTCATTTGGATCAAAAGTTCATTTGCTAACTCCCCAATGGAAACAACTAGCACTTGATTCTACATTTCATTCTAGGTCTGTTGACTTAGAAGTCTGGGTTGGTTTTATTGATCTTGTCGGTCAATGTCAATACGCGCAGTGTGCTTGCCAGCACGACTTAGAAGTCTGGGTTGGTTTTATTGATCTTGTCGGTCAATGTCAATACGCGCAGTGTGCTTGCCAGCACGACTTAGAAGTCTGGGTTGGTTTTATTGATCTTGTCGGTCAATGTCAATATGCGCAGTGTGCTTGCCAGCACACCTCACCCATTGGGGGTCCTCATTTTTGGTTTAGGTTTAGTTTTCCCTCTTTAGTAGCCTATGGTCTAGCCATAGGACTTTCTTGTTCACTATTCCTAGAAAACTAGAAAAGGAACCCTCACCTTTAGAAACTCTAAACTCTTCTGTACTCAACTTGAAGTTCCATATACAGGTCCTAACCTCTAGCACTTAGTAGGTGGGGCCACAATGGAGAAAGCTCAAGGGGAGTCCCCATAGGACTGCTTGGCCTTAAGGTTGATTTTGTGTGTTGGTCTGGAATTAGTTCACTCACTTGCACTCACTTGAACCTACTTTCACTCACAACCCTGAATCCCAGATTTGTTGACTTTGATCCCTTGATCTTTTGGGAAACTCATGTGGATGGTCCCCAAGACCCAATGATCCTAAGCTAGGGTTTAGCTAAGACCAGAACGTAGAGAGCCAAAAATGGGGATTTCATTGGTCCATAGCTCATATAAGGTGGTTGGCATCCCAATTCTACCCAAATATTCAACTTGGCCTTTTCTCCCCAAATCCACCTAAATAATCTAAATACCCTTAAGACCCTAAATTTAACCAAAATTTCCAAATTCATCCAAAATACCCAAACCTATTCAAAAATCATTTCAAACCATTTGAAACTACCCAAATTTCCTAAAACATCCCAAAAAATTCCAAAATTACAAAAATACCCTCAAATTTGTCAAAATTACCAAAATACCCTTGGTAGCCCAAACTTTCCCAAAACCGTCAAAATCATTTCAAATGTCCCCAAAACCAATTTGAACCCTTTAATTGAACCCAATTAGGCCAATTTGACTCCTTTGACCAAAAAGCCCCAAATGGCCTTTAAAGGCCCAATTTCTCCAACTTCACCTCACATACCCATGAATTTGGAACCAATCCTCCCCAATTTCAATTATAAACTCAAATTAATTTTTAATATGATCAATTAAAATCAAATACAATCCTAATTGACCCATGCTTTGAGCTCAATTTTGATCCAAATTAAACCCCTAATTTTGACCCTTTGACCGAATCTCACCTAATTGAACTATATGATCCACTCAATTGCCCCAATTTGAATCCTAAATTAATCCTAATAATCCTAAACATCAAATTTGACCTTTAATTGTACTTCTTCAAAACTCAATTTCACTCAATTTCAACCAACAATCAAAATCCCCAAATTTGCCCAAACTCCTCCTCAAATTTGCCCCAAATTGACTGTCTCCAACTTCAACGAAATTGAATGCCATAACCCAAAATTGACACCCAATTTATGTTGAAAAACTCTTTATGAAATTCTTATAGACCATTTTGAACCATGAATTTGGACCTAACCCAACCTTGGCTTAATCTAAATCCAAGTCTAACCCAACACCCCCAAATTGACCAAAGGCCCAAAATCCTCTAAATTGAACCTCCAAACCATTTCAAAATCACTCTAAATCTTTTATAAACTTTTCATGACAATTACCCACAAAAGATTACTCAATATATTGAGAGCAATAGCATGGATAACTCAACCCAAAACCCACATCAAGCCACTTGACCCAAATAGATCCCTTCACCTAAATTGACTTAATCTAACCAAATTGGCCAACCAAGGACTCCCGCAGCCGCTAAGCTCCTTCTTTGGACCAGGCTGAACAACCCTAAATCCACCCAAGTGAGCTATGGACCAATGGGTCCCAAAATTAAGGGATCTCATCCCTTTCTTGGGCCCTAACCAAGAAATCTCCTCCATCATTGCAAACCATTGAGGGTTAATCATAATTTACCCTCTCGCTGACTCACCTAGCCACATGACCACCTCCTCTGCTCTGGCCAGCCAACCTACTCACCAAAAATTGCCAAAGCTGTGAGCCACCTCCCATAAATCAAACCCAATTTTAACCCTAGAGGCCAGCTCACCTTAATTTCTCTTTAGAGCTCCTCAGCCCTCAACCTAAGAAACTCTTTGCACCCATTAACTGGCCCTGAGCTCCACCTTAAGCCCTTCTATTTAAACCATCTTCTCCATGACCAAAGGAGAGGTGTTCCAAATCCTTAGGAAAACTGTGTGAAAATGTAATTAAACTCTCTAAGGTATCCTCAGCTTAGGCCAACCATTTTGCCCTTAGATTCCCACAGTGAGAGCCCAATTTTGAGTTCAAACTATAAGCTTAGATTAGGACATCTCTCCATAGTCCACCAAACTCAAATTAATTGCATACACACCATCCCCAGAGCTAGAGGAGTTTATTCCCCACAAAAGCCTCTATCGAAATAGCCTCTAGGATAGCTCTAGACAAACACCTAAAATCCACCTTGGTTGAAATCATATCTAGACAATTCACCAGCGCACAAAACCTCATGTGGAGGTTCATTTGACTCAGTCAAAGCTACCACAACCATCTGATTGAAACCTCCCCTATCAGACAAATGTATTTAGCTCTAACCCTAACTCGAGCTTATTTTAAGCTCTAACCCTAACTCGAGCTTATTTTAAGCTCTAACCCTAACTTGAGCTTATTTTAATTCTCCATGATTAATGTCTTGATTTCATACTTGATTAATTGTATAGATGTGTTCATCTTGAGTAGATGAAGGTTTAGAAATAAACCCAATGTGATTTGGTTGAGTCTAGGCAAAGATCTTAAGGTTTTCGTCTAGAAGGTTTACGGGTTAGGTCACTTGGGGACGATGAACGGATGTTGTTTGATCGCACTTGTATCCAATGAATAGAGGAGATCAAGCCAGACAGACTTATGGTGCTTGAACCACTCACTGCGTGGCATGCCTAGGTGGAAAGTATAATGAATGGGAGATCGCCACGTCGTCTTTTGGAGCTGCCTATGATCATGTTAGTGTCGCGTGGATAAGTAGATAAATAGGTATTTTATGAATTAAATTAAATGCCAGATCTTGAAAATTTCATTTCTTTGCATAGGAAAATCATACAAAAAAAATAAAAATACTCTCTTGCTTAGAGAACAATGGAGAATAAGGTGGAGCAAAGATAAAATTTTTTGTCAAGTAGGCGATTTTTAAATAATTAAATACCCTTTGTGGTATTTCAATTCTCTATGAATAAATATGACTCACAATGGCTTTAAATTTCTAAGGTTTATTCCTCATCATAGAGGGGACGTCCTCTGATTCTTCCAAGGTCAGAAGGCATCTCTATGCTTCCAGCCCTAATTTTCAATCTAGAGTGGCCAGTTTGGCTTATTTTAATTATAAAAATCAAAATATCATTTAGAAAATTTAGAGGATAATTTTAGTAGGTTTTCTGTGGTTAGAGAAGTCTAGGAAAAATATTATGACATTTTTAATTATTATGTACATTTCTATATTTAATCGAATGTATAAACTTTATGTTAATTTATGTAAATTATATACTTATCATAAATTGACAAAATCAATTTCACATTATGCATAAAAA
This sequence comes from Phalaenopsis equestris, assembly GCF_001263595.1. Lineage (NCBI taxonomy): Eukaryota > Viridiplantae > Streptophyta > Magnoliopsida > Asparagales > Orchidaceae > Phalaenopsis > Phalaenopsis equestris. The sequence goes on along the minus strand of NW_018239177.1, from coordinate 31,096 downwards.
TTATATTTACTTACTGTAAAAGTTTAAAAATTATTTGGCTTAGTTTAAACACAAATTAAATTTTAAAGAAACTTTGTATTTTTGTAGAAAAGTAATTATAAGAAATTAAATAAGATTAGAAAAATCATGAAAAATAATTTTCTATGTTCCTTGTGATCACGGGCATTTAATAAAAATAAAATCTATTTTTTTTAAAAAAAATGTCATTTTTTAAGTTTATTTTGAATCAAAAAAATTAAAATAATCAAAATTTTTAAAAATATAAAAAAAGGTTCAAAATGTGTACAAGTTTTACCTCGTCACTTAGAATTCATTAGGATATTTTTCTGAATTTTTTTTTTAAGTTAAAAATAAAATTTAAAAACTTAAAAGTGAATTTTTCTTATTTTCATATTAAAATAATTATAATAAATTAACTAAAAATCATAAAAAATACAAACTTTGATTCTCTGAGTTTTCTATACTCATAGAAGTATAATAAAAATTTAAAAATAATTTTGGTTATTAAAACATTATTTTCTTTTAATTAATCATTGAAATTGATCCAAAATTGAATAAAAATAATAAAAATTTAATTCAAAAAATCATGAAATTTTGCTAAAGTGTATCTCTCACCTAAGGAAATCTCTGATAATTTTCTCATAAATAAAAACTTTATTTTGGATAGTTAAATAAATCAATTTTGAAAACCCTATTTCATAAATTTAAATAATTATTTAAATTAAATTAAACTAAAAAAAACAACACAAAAAACCACATTGTTATCCTCTATTGTTTCAATTAACTCATGGATATGCCACTCTGAATGCTCAAGTCATTTGAGTTGTGTTTAATGAGTTATGAGGTAAAGTAACCCAAAGGAAAAATAATCATTTAAGATTTTGGTTTTTAATTAAAATTTAGGATTAACTAAAGGGAAATGGGAATTTTGATCTTAATGAACATTTTTGGATGATTTAAATATAAAGGTATTAAAAGGTAGAAACTCACTCACCACCTTTGCACATAATCAGCAAAATCATAATTCTTATAATCTTCATGACTTGGAAGTCAATTAAGATCAAAAGATTCTTAAGTGATGGGCTTAAACTAGAAAAACGACAGTTTACTTTTCTTAAGCCCAAAGTTGAGGATGATATGATCATTTAATAAAAATACATATCACTTAAATCAAAATTTTGATAATTACCATTCCACATATCATGATTGTTAAGGGCTTAGTAGTGATATAGGCTCGATGTCTACACTCAATTGATAGGATTTAGAAGATAACATGATTTTAAATTAACATCTTTAAACACTACAAACCTGGCCTAAATTGCGGGCACCACAATCTTAAATGAATTAAACTTGCCTTAGGGGCACCCACTCACATAACTTTTAAATGAAACTTCAATTGGTTAATTGGGTGTCCTATCCTCAGGATAATTAAATTGTTAAGTTTCACTGAGCAACAGGGTAGTCACACTTTGACATCAGATGATTAATAGAACAATGTGATAAGTTCAAAATGAACTCGGAATATTTCAAGAGATCTTCAAAGTGGTCCAAGGTAATGCTTCGAGCATTTTGAAATCTATTGGACATTCTGAAGGGCAAATTGGACTTGCCATATTTTTTTCAACAAAGTCATTACTTGGGGTTTGGTAGCTAAACCTTCATCTACTCCTGCAATTTAAATTTCCTGCAAAATTATATACATGTCTTGCAAGTACTAACCTTTTAGGTGGAGGAACGAGAAGAATCGACATGTACACTTTTAAATTATTGCATTTACCTTTTTTTTACTTTTTTACTTGAGCTTGCAAGATAAACAAAGGTCTCACCCTGCATGAAAACCTAAACTGCTAGGATAGCCGTAGAACCAAAACAAAAACTAAAAATCAATCAACATAAAATTTACTGTCACAACATTCAAAATATAGGACAACTCAAATTTAATCACAAATATTATAAAACAAAAAATGCAACTAAATTAAAACCTCTTTATCAGATGATCTGGAATCCCTCGGAGGAGGTAACCTATGGTTGCTAACGAGATTTCCCACGATCTAAATGAAAGTATGGAACTCATTAAGTTGGGTTTAGTAAATTAAGTTAAACTAAGTGGATCTGAAAGAAATAATGGTACTGGAATGAGGGAACCAACAAATCCTAACCGGTGTCGCTCTATTCAACTTTAACATGCCCCATAATATCTAAATAACCATGACCCTTAGGGACATTTGATTTGACATTATAACTTGACACATTAGAAAAACTAAAATTGCTGTGACGAGAAGCTTGGAGCTCGCATATTGGGCAGTACAACCATTTTCAATAGCAGAACGTGTCTACATCAGCTAAGTCGTTCCATCGATTTAAACAACTAAACCATAGGACTTTAAGGTGGTTTGTATATGCAACATAAATCCTAAACTTTTCCTTAGGCCTTTGTATAACTCTGTTGTACAATTTAAGCCATAACTCGTCTTAAGATTCCAAGGTTGTCGTTCATCATTACATAAATCCTCATATCTTCTCGGGTTATTTTTGTGATTATTTCATGCAAGTGTAAGCCTTGATTAATAAAATTTTTAGGATGAAACATTTAAATATTTCTCTCAAAAATTGAAGCCAAACCACAAGGTAGCTTGGGAAGTCACCGAGGCTCTCCTCTGGGTCTGAGACATCCCCTAATTCTTCCTCCTTTTGATTCTACAATAAATTTTCCAAATTTGAGTCATTCCCCTTTCACACAAATTTGTCCGATCTCATTGGAAAGTTCTATCCTTTTGACCTCTTTAAGGATAATATTCAATGATTTTTATCAAGAGTTTTCTTAGGTGACTTCAGTTATCTAAGATATAATTAACAATAGGGGCTTACCCTTATAGGAAGCTTCTCCGAACCCAACTTAATATAAACCCTGTTTAATTTTTTGTATTAAATAGGGAACTTGTCGGCTTATAAATAAAATGGTTTTCACAGACCAAACGGATGTCATACATTTCTTTGTTTATTGTGTCGAGCCTCAAACTCAAGTCTTTTGTTATCTTTCGAGATAGATACATAGCTTGAGGTGTAGTGCTCTTTTATTTGAACTATGAAAGATATGGGATCAATTTGATTTCATATTTTTATAAACTT
>NW_018239177.1:20386-27796 GCF_001263595.1 Phalaenopsis equestris | reverse complement strand
TGTGTCAATTAAATGCCTTTCTGAAGCTGGTGACGAAATTTTGATTCAGGCGGCTGACAACTTTCAAAGGATAAGTCCTCAAATTTTTAGTGCCGACCAGTGAGGCTATGATATCTACCCTAAAAAATTTCCTAGTGTTGTGCCAAAACTTCCCTTCAAGTACGTAAGCCATACAATGCAAGTATACGTGTAATCTAATAATTATTTTCCTGTCGCATCCTGAATGTGTCGCCACCGTCGGCAATTCCGATTGCCATGTCACTGGTTTGTTATCACTTTTGAAAGGAGTCACCACTCTATTTATCTTATTTATTGTCCTATTCTCCAAATGAATTATTCTCTTTAAATGACTTGAATATATTAAGCTACTTGGAGATGAAGGAAAAGGGCAAATAAGAATAGAAAACAAAAGAAAATTTCATAGGGATCTCATTATGATAACTATGGAAACTTTGTCCATTTGCTTCTAGAGACTCTACAAGAACTTCTCAGCTCAATCTCACATGTTTCCCCTCTGTTTCTCACTATAAGAGCTCAATTTTGAGTTGAAAAATTCAGCTCATACTAGGGCATATTTCCACACACCTCAACAGTCCACCAAACTCCAATTAAATGTGGCCACACCATCACCAAAGTAAGAGGAGTTGATCCCCCACAAAAGCCCTTCTCAAATAACCTCTAACATAGTTGTAGACCAACACTAAAAATTGAGCTTGGTCGAAATCATATCTAAATAATTCACTAGGACCTAAGACTTCATCTGGAGTTTTGTTGGACCCAATCAAATCCACCACAACCATCTGATTGAGGCCTCCCCTCTAAGATAAAGGTATTGAACCTCAACCTTAATCTGAGTCTATATTGATTCTCCATATCTATTTACTATATTTCATACCGTATAAGCCATATAAATATACTCGTCTTGAGTAGATGAAGGTATAGGAACAAACCTGGCACAATTTTATTAAGTCAAGCTGAAGATCTTATGGTTTTAGTTTGAACGGCTTCCGGGTTAGGTCATTTTGAGATGATGATGGGGAGCTGTCCGATCATGATTGTTTTGGATGCACGGAGGAGATGAAGCCAGACGAACCCTTGGAGCAAAAAGTTGGGCCGCATGGCAACTGAAGTGGATGGCGGCGTCAAATAACGGAGTGCCACGTGTGAGTTTGGAGCTGCCATAGGATGAGTTGGCACCGTGCGTTTACATAGAAAAAAATGGATTTTTTGGAATAAATTAAATGGTTGAAATTCAAAAATTCATATCTTTCTCTAGAATAATGATAAAAATAAAAGAAAAGTATCCTCTTGCCTGGTGAACAGAGGAGAATAATGTGGACTAAAAATAAAAACATTTTCTTACTCCCTGGTTTTTAATGATTAAATACTCTTTGGAGTATTTTACTTTATTATGATCAAACTTTGCTCACCATGGCTTGAAATTTTAAGGGTTTGTTCCAAATGATAGATGCTAATATAATCATTAACACTTTTAAAGATTTTAGGCCAATAAACACTAGATTGGAACATAAGACTTAAAAATAATCACAAGTTTTAATATAAGCGTTAACATCTGTAAAGATTTTAGGCCAATAAAAACCATATTATAAAATTTTGTATGATGTTTTATCAACAACAAAATGTCCCCCAAAATCAAAATTATGACATTTCTGGATAATTTCATAAGTTCCTTCTGAAGGCACACTTCTTCAAATAATTAGATACTTTCATTTTTTATATAAAAATGGTTCATCCCAAAAATAAGTCTTAGCTTCAGATAAAAAGTTCCTCCTATGTTGGTATGTAATTCCATAGAGTATATAGTATCACTAACCATGAAGTTTACAATGTCGGCATACCATGGAACACGCCACTCATTAATACTGAACAATTTCTCATCTGGAAAATGTTCATTAATCGCTTTTCTAGAAAAGAGTGGATTTACTATATCAAGTCTAGACATATGATCAGCAATTTGATTCTCAGATCCCTTCCTATCTGGTATATGAAAGTCAAATTCTTGCAAAATAAGATCTATCTTAAAAGTTTGTTTTGCATCTTCTTATTCATTAAAGACTTAATAGCAGAATGGTCATTATGCACAACACATTTAGTTTCAATTAAGTATGATCTTCAAAAGTATATATTATTGCTAATAACTCTTTCCCATTTGTGGTATAATTAATTTGAGCTTTATTAAGATTTCTACTACCGTAGTAGATTACTTTGAAAATCTTATCATGCTTTTGTTCTAATATCATGCTTTTGTCCTAAAACAGCTCCAACAACATAATCACTTGCATCACACATCAATTGAAAAGGTTTTTCCCAATTTGGTGAAACAATAATTGGTGCAGTGACTAATTTTTCTTTTAATAATTCAAACACTTTAAGGAACTCCTTATTAAAATTAAATATTACATCTTTTTCAAGTAAATGGCATAGAGGCTTAGCAATTTTTAAAAAGTCTTAAATATACTATCTGTAGAATCCAACATGTCCTACAAAACTCATAACTTCCCTCACACTTCTTGGGTAAGGTAAATTAGTAATCAGTTGAATTTTTGCAGGGTCTACTTCCATACCATTTTTTTAAATCTGATGTCCCAAAACAATTCGTCATGCTATCATAAATTGGCACTTTTTCCTAGTTAAGGACTAAATTTGTTTCTTCACTGCACTTAAGAACTTTTGATAAATGTTCCAAACATGATTCAAATGAAGTTACAAATGCTAAAAAATCATCCATAAAAGCTTCAATTCTTTTTTCATTTAAATCACAAAAAATAGCCATCATACATCTTTGAAATGTAGTAAAGGTATTACATAAACCAAAGAAAATTCTTCTAAAAGCAAATGTACCATAAGGACTAGAAAAAGTTATTTTTTTGTGATCCTCAGGTGCTATTTGTAATAGTTGATAACCAATATTTCGATCCAGAAAACAAAATTATTTAAGCTCAGCTAGTCTATTCTACATTTGATCTAGAAAGGGTAGTGTGAAATGATCTTTCTTTGTGGCGATATTTAATTTTCTACAATCAATGCATATTAGCCATCTTGTGAATTTTCTTATTAGTATTAACTAATTATGTTCATTTGTAGTCACAGTCACTCCTTTCTTAGGAACGCAGTGAATCAGATCAACCCGAGCACTAGGGTAGATATTTCTAGCATCTAACCACTTTAAAATTTCTTTCTTAACAATATCTTTAATAATAGGATTTAATCTCATTTAAGGATCAACCATGGGTTTGTAGTTCTCATTTTTATTAATTCTATGCATACAGATTTAAGGACTAGTTCCTTTTATATCAACAATTGTCCATCCAAAGGCTTTCTTGTAACTCTTCAACATTTTCATTAAACTCATTTCTTCTTCTATAGTTAATTTTGAGGAAATTAAAATATGTAATGTTGAGCAATCCCCTAAAAAGGCATACTTCAAATGTTCAGGAAGTAACTTCAACTCAAGCTCAGGTGATTTTTCATTTGATGGACAAAAAGATGTATCTTTTTCGATCACGTCCAAAACATCAAAACTTTCTCGAACATAGTTTGAATCTTCCATATAAAAATCTTCACATTGATCTAATTCCTCTTCTTACTCATGTTCTAACTCTTTCATTTCAAATTTCTTTTCATATAATGTTTTGAACTGACATTCACTTAGATATCTTATAACATACATTCTATGACATTCATCATTGTTACCTTTTACAGGATATTTCATTGATATGGAAATATTAAATGTAACTGTGTGATCATTGACATGCATAGCTAATTCCTCTTTCTGTACATCTATCATTACCCTTTATATAGCTAGAAAAGGTCTCCATAATGTTACAGGTATCACCTTATGTTCCACCATATAAATCACAATGAAATCAACAGGAAAGATAAATTAATATGCTTTCACTAAGACATCTTCTATAACTCCTTTATGATATATTATTGAACAGTATGCTAACTGCAGAGTTATAGAAGTAGGGGATATTTCTCCTAATCCTAATCTTTTAAATATTGATAATGGCATAACTTTAATGTGTGAAGCTAAATCATATAAAGCTTTCCCTTAAAATTTGTCTCTTATTGCAAATGGAGTTTTGAAACTACTAGGATATTTAAGTTTTTCAGGAAGCTTTTTTTGAATTATAACACTGCACTCCGCACTAAGTGCAACAATTTTGTTACCTTCAAACATCCATTTCCTATTAAGAATATCCTTCCTAAACTTCATATTGCTTGACATTTTTTTTAAGGCTTCAACAAGTGGAATTATGATTTTAAGCTTCTTAAAAATTTCCAGGAATTTTGAAAATAGTTTATCCAACTTCTAGTAAATGAGCCTCTGAGAAAATGAAAGTGGTGGTTTTTCCAAGTCAACTTTAAGTTCAGAAATAAGACTCTCTAAACCTTTCGGAGCATCCTCTTCAGGCTCTTCAATTTATTTTCTCTCTAATTCAATCTCTTTCTGAACTCCACTTTCCAATTCTCTTCCGCTTCTAAGTTGAATGGATTTTACTTGCTCTTTATTCTAGTTATTTGGATTTACTTATGTATTACTAGGAAGTGTTCCTTGGGATTTATTAGTTAGTTAATTTACTATTGGTCCCAATTGATTCTCAAAATTTCTAATTGTAGCTCCTTGACTTTTCAACTGATTTCCTATTTGTAGCACACCTTCTTCTATAAATAACTTTTTTTCCTCAAATTATGGATTACTATTAAAACCTAGATGATAAGTTTGCCTATAATTACTATTCCCTTGGTTGTTCCGATTTTCCAATAGATTTACTTAGTTGTTCCCCATTGCTTATTATTACCACCCGAAGTATTATTCATGTTAAAGTTGGGATAGTTCTTTCATCCTCGGTTATAATAGTTTGAATATGGGTTACTTTACTTATTATTTAACATGTCCTAAAAAACTCCTAATTTCCCTTACATTTGTTGGATAAGGTAAATTAGCGATCACTTGAATTTTAGTAGGATCTACTTCCATACCATTTTTTGATATTTGATGACTTAATACAATTCCTCCTGCCACCATATATTGGCATTTTTCCCAATTAAGGACTAAATTTATTTCCTCACAACACTTAAGAACATTAGATAAATGTTATAGACATGAGTCAAATGAAGTTCCAAACACTAAAAAGTCATCCATAAAGACTTCAATCCCTCTTTCAATTAAATCACAAAAAATTGTCATCATACATCTTTGAAATGAAGTAGGGGCATTATATAAACCAAAGGACATTCTTCTAAAAGCAAAAGTACCATAAGGACTGATAAACGTTGTTTTCTATTGATCTTGATGAGATATTTGAATTTTGTGATAACCAGTATATCAATCCAGAAAATATAATAAAAGTATTTGTGCCCAGTTAGTCTATCTAGCATTTGATCTAGAAAGGGTAATGGAAAATGATCTTTCCTAGTGGTAAGATTTAATTTTCTATAATCAATGCATATTGGCCACCCTGTAACATGTCTAGTATGTATTAACTCATTATGTTAATTTATAGTTACAGTTACTCCTCCTTTCTTAGGAACATAATGAATAGGACTAACCCATGCACTATCTGAAATAAGGTAGATAATTTCAGCATTTGACCGCTTCAAAATTTCTTTCATTTCAACTTCTTTCATAACAGGATTCAATCTCCTTTACGGATCAGCCCTTGGTTTGCAGTTCTCTTCTACATGAATTCTATGCATACAAATCGAAGGACTGATTCCTTTAATATCAGCAATTACTCATCCAAAAGCTTTCTTAAAATTTTTCAAAATTTTCATCAACCTTTTTTCTTCTTCTATAGTTAAAATTTGAGGAAATTATAACAAGTAAAGTAAAGTAATCACCTAAAAAGGAATATTTTAAATGAGCAGGGAGTAACTTCAACTCAAGTTCTAAAGGTTTTTCAATAGATTAACAAAATGATTTATCTTTGTCTATCATGTCAAGAATTTCAAAACTTTCTCGAACATATTTTAAATCTTCCTTAAAAATCTTTGTGGATCAGCCCTGGGTTTGCAGTTTTCTTCCAGATTAATTCTATGCATACAAATTGAAGAACTGATTCCTTTAATGTCAGCAATTGTCCATCCAAAGGCTTTCTTAAATTTTTTTAGAATTTTCATCATCTTTTCTTCTTCTTCCTTTGTTAACTTTGAGGATATTATAACAGGTAAAGTAGAGGAATCTCCTAAAAAGGCATATTTTAAATGTTCAGGAAGTAATTTCAACTCACATTCTGGAGATTTTTTAATAGATGGACAAAATGATTTATCTTTGTCTATCGTGTCAAAAATTTCAAAACTTTTTTGAACATAACTTGAATCTTCCTTAAAAAGGTTTACACATTGATCTAATTCTTGTTCTTGTTCATGTTCCAATTCTTTTTCTTCAGATTTTTCTTCATAAGTAGTCTTAAAATCACATTCGCTCAGATATCTTATAACATCCATTCTATAGAATTCATCATCTTTACCTTTTGCACGGTATTTCATTGATTTTAAAATGTTAAAAATAACAGTTTTATCATTGATGTGCATTGTTAATTCCCCTTTACGGACATCTATTATTGCTCTTCCTGTGGCTAGGAATGGGCTCCCCAAAATGATAGGTATCTCTTTTTCTTCCTCCATATCTAGCACAATGAAATCAACAGAAAAAATAAATTGATCCCCTTTCACTAGGACATCCTCTATAATTCCTTTAGGGTATGTTATCGAATGATCTACTAACTGTAGAGTTATAGTAGCAGCGATTATTTCTCCTAATCCTAATCTTTTAAATATTGATAATGGCATAAGGTTAATTCTTGCTCCAAAATCACATAAAGCTTTCCCATAAAATCTATCTCTTATTGCACTAGGAATTATAATGCTACCAAGATTTTTAAGCTTTTCAGGAAGCTTCTTTTGAATTATCACACTGCACTCCTCATTAAGTGCAACAGTGTCATTATCTTCAAACTTCCTTTTTATGTTGAGAATATCCTTCATAAACTTTATATAGCTCGGCATTTGTTCTAAGACTTCAACAAATGGAATATTAATTGTAAGCTTATTAAATATTTACATAAATTTTGAAAATTACTTATCCAACTTCTGTTGACAAAGTCTCTGAGGAAATGGAGGTGGTGGTTTTTCTAAATCAATTTTCAACAGAGAAATAAGCCTCTCAGAATCTTTTGGAGCATCCTCTTTTGATTCTTCAATTTTTTCTCTCTCTACTTCAATTTTATTTTGAGCTTACCTTCCAACTCTCTTCTGCTTCTAAGTTGAATGGCTTTTACTTGCTCTTTAATCTGGTCTTTTGGATTTGATTCAGTATTACTAGGAAGTGTTCCTTGCGATCTATTATTTAATGAATTTTCTATTTGCCAAAGGTACTTCTCA
>NW_018239177.1:0-20376 GCF_001263595.1 Phalaenopsis equestris | reverse complement strand
AATTGTAGCTCCTTGACTTTGTAATTGATTACCCATTTGTAACACCAATTCTTCTATAGACAACTTCTTCTCCTTAAAGTGTGTATTACTGTTGAAACATGGAGGATAAGTAGATCTAGAATTATTATTTCCTTGATTGTTCCAGTTTTCTAATGGGTTTTCTTGGCTGTTCCCCCATTGTTGATTATTACCACCCGAATTTTTATTCCAATTAATATTGGGATGGTTCTTCCAACCTGGGTTATAATAATTGGAATATGGGTTATATGGCATTCAAAGTTTCTAATGATGCTTGAGAATCTACCATTTGGCCTAATGAATTCTCTTCAATCATGGAAATTGGATGAGAAAAATTCATTCCAAATTGGTCTAACGTCCTTGAAATTGTATCAAGTTGATTTGCTAACATGGTAAATGCATAAGATTCATGAATATTGGCTACTTTCTTATTATTTACCCTCTCAGAAGGCCATTAGAAATTATTAGAAGCCATTTCTTCAATTAAAGTGTAGGCGTCATGAAATAATTTTGACATCAATGAACCTCGAGCAGCGACATCGATAATTGATCTAAGAGATCTAACTAATCCAATGAGATCTAACTAATGCATTATAAAAAGTTTGAATTATTAACCAAACTGGTATAGCATGATGTAGAAACTCTCTCAAGAGTTCATTAAATCTTTCCCATGCTTCATAAATAGATTCCCCTTCAAACTAATTAAAAGATGTAATATCATTTTAAAGTTTTGTAGTTTTTTATGTTGGAAGATATTAAACAAAGAATTTTTGTGCTAAATCACCCCAAATTTTTATAGATCTAGGTGCTAACGAATTCAACCACATCTTAGATTTATCTCTCAATGAGAAAGGAAATAAAATAAGTCTTACGACATCATCTGATACACCATTGTATTTAAATGTAGCACACAATTCTAGAAAATTGGCAAGATATAAATTTGGATCTTCTGTTGGTGATCCCCCAAATTGATTATTTGATACCACTTGGATAATAGCAGGTTTAAGCTCAAATGAAGTAGCCACTACACTAGGTTTTTGAATACTACAATGAAGTTCATCTACATTAGGGTTGGTATAATCTCTTAAAGGTCTAAACTATTGATGAATTTTAGCATTTTGATTTTTTTGGTCTGCCATTTATATAATTATTTTGGATTTTTCAAAATTTATAATCTTTTCGGTTTTTCTGATTTTTCTAATAGTTCTCTCTAATTCAAAATCATAAGGCACTAGCGCTTCAGAACCTGAACTACGCATAAACTATCACAAAATAGAATAAATAAAAATTCAAAACACGCATAGAAAATAAGATATAATATTTAAATTTTAAATAAAACTTTCTAAAAATAAAAATTTTGCCTTCGATTCCCAGGTGACAGCGCCAAAAACATGATCCCTAGATAGTACTGATATGCAAAGTACAACAATAATTCAGATTATATTTCACTTATATTTCCTTTGCTACAAAACCAAAAACTTGATTTTGAAGAAAAATAAGAATTTAACTTTTAAGTTATATATATTGGGTACTACGGAAGTATATGTATCGTTATCAAGTAATATAGAACTTTTTAATTAAAACCTGAATATCAAACCCACATGGAATTTATACAATATGCACTTTTAGAAAACTTTCTATTTTTAAAAAGACAATTACATAAACTAAATATATTTTGTAGTAACAAAAATTTAAATATATTTTGTATTTTTGATAAAACTTATAAAATATAACTAGAGTTTTGTAGATGAAAAGAACTTAATAAGAAAAATATATCTTTCGTCTTATCATGAGTCAGTAATAAGTATAGGAATTCTGTTGTGTTGTGCCAAATAGGAGCAATAATATTCTTTACCCTTACTAGAGTTGCTTTAAAGAACATTGGCTAATTTAAAGTTTGAATAGTTTTGAAGACCAGCTAGCCAGGGAAGATACTAGCTCTCACTGTAGAGTTCGCTTGATTCCCTCCATCTGGGGCCTAACATCTCGTATCAGAACCTAAAAAAATAAACCATGTTGGGGGCTTTAACCTGTCACTTTAAAGTCCTCTAATTCTACACCCTTCAACGAATATGTCCCTATTTATTTGCACTTAATCTTATGAACTACATTCCAATTCATACAACCTCATGTGATTCTTTCTAATTGTTGACTGAGATAATACTAGCTCGGTTTTTACATTTTCTCAAAATAAATTTTAACATCTAGATCAACCAAATTAAGAAGTAAATGTAGTGCATGGATTTAAATCATCACAACTTCTTCCAACATTAAAGATCAATAATCTTCACAATTTCCATCCTAAACTCAATTACTTATCATTTTAAGAAAAAAGAAAAAGAAAACTACTCAGAATCCAAGGAGAAAATAAAACCACACTTTAGTTTAAAAGTAGAAATCATTGTCAAACCAACAACAAGTCTCAATTAAAACCAAAAGTAATCTCAAAGCAAAAAATAAAAACATATCTCAAGTTCTCCACCAAATACTTGAAGTTCCTTTGAATCTCTTCTCTTTACAATCACTTAAAATAAACTAATAAAAAGGATAAAAGAAAAGTAAAAGTAGTGCCTTAAAATCTCTCCAACTAACTCCCCAATTTGATGAACTTTCAAAACTTTCCAAGTATTTTCATGACTCTTTTCAGAGTTCTCTTCTTTTTCTTTTATAGTTTTTCAAGAGGCGCCTTGGAAACTCTTCAAAATGTGTCGCAATTCGATGTATTTCCCAAAGAGATGCAACCTTTGGTGATAATTTTTGTCCATGGTGGCTATAACCACCTATTAAGCCAATGGGTCCCTCAAAAACTTCTTTAAAATTCACAGAAACTGACTTTACTAGTCTAGTAACTGCCACTGGCGCTTAAGCACAGAACCTCTGGTGCTTAGGCACGACATTCTCTGTTTAACCGGCGCATAAGTGCTAGATCTTGCGCTTAGGCGCCAAAACTCATTTGCACATTTTTTACATTTTTGCTCCAAATTTGATCCTTTTTTTACTCCTTTAAGCATTTTTCACCCTTTTATTTGCATCTGTAAGAAAAACATAAAAATTCCTTCCATTAAAGCACAATATCTAAAAAATAGATATAAAATGTGTCTAAAACACTATATATTTTAGGTGTATCAGTACTTAATTACTTACTTAATATGTCACTTAAGAGTTTTGTAGGTGGATGCCACTAAGGCAAGTTTAAGGCAGTAAAGATTTTATACCCCCACTAAAGTTGGGCTTGTTGTGTTTGGAGGTGTTTACCATCAATCATGTTATGTTTTCTATGTCTTTGTCAAATAAGTTTAAATATCAAGCCTAGATAGTTCAAACAATCTCAATAGGAGAATTTGCAATTATTAAAATTTTTAACTTAAGTGATATGTATTCTTATTGAACGATCATATTATCCTTAATTGTGGGCTTAAAATAAGTTAATTATCAACTTCCTAAACCAAGCCCATCACTTCAGAACCATTTGATATTGATTAACTTCCAAATCATGATAATTTAGAACATTACAATTTTACTCTTATCATGGAATGGTGGAAAATTGGTTTCTACCCTTTAACCCATTACGTCTAAATCATCCAAAAGTGTTTATTAAGATCAAAATGTCCAAATTTTCCCTTTGGTTAATCCTTAATTTTGATTAAGGAACTAAAATCTAAAATTGTCATTTTGTCCTCGGGGCTCTCCACTTCATAATTCATTAAGCATAATTCAAACATTATTGAAAATTTTCGAGTACAATATTCATGGGTTAATTAAAACATCACAAGACAAAACATGGTTTTTTTAAATTTTATTCTAATTTAAATAACTTTTTAAATTAAAAAAACATGATTTTCAATATTATTTTATTTAAAGAAATAAAATAAAGTTTTTTAAGGAAAAATTATTCACCTACGTCAGAGAAACAGTTAGGCAAAACTCCATAATTTTTCAAATTATATTTTAATGATTTTAATTATTTATTAATTTTAATGATTTAAGTAGATAGAAAATATGTTTTAATCAAAAAAAATATTTTCATATTTTTATCAAAATGTCTTTGAGTCCAGTGAACTCAATGAAATAAATTTCATATTTTTGTGATTTTTAATGTATTTATGATAATTATTTTTTATTGGAAAATAAGGAAAATACATATTTAGGCCTTTAAAAATTTATTTTTAGCTTAAAAAATTGGGAAAAATATTTTAATGAGTCCCAAGTAATCAGGAAACAATTAGGAACATTTTGGACAAGTTATATATTTTTGAAATTTTATAATTATTTTTAATTTAAATTATAGTTCAAAAATGAAATCTTTTCTCAAAAATAATTTTTAATTTTTCTAATTGCACCTGATAATAATGAACCCAGAAAAACACTTTTCATAATTTTTCTAAGTGTATTTAATTTAATATAATTATTTTTTACAAAAATGCAATTTTCCTTATTAAATTAACTTTAATACTTAAACTTAAACAAAATATTTTCAAATTTTTATAGTGGGTTAACATGATTTTCTTAGACAATGTGGAATTGATTTTATTAATTTTTTATTAATATTTAAATTAAATAAATTAATAAATGACAAAAATTTAATTAACTATAAAAATAAAGATTATTTAAAATTATTCAAACCAGCATGATATTTTTCCTAAGTTCCTCTAACCATAAGGGACCTAATAAAATTGATCTCATAATTTTCCAAGTGATATTTTAATTTATATAATTAATTTAAATGAAAATAGCCATCTAATCTTGAAAATTAGAGTTACAAGCACAGAGATTCTCTCTGACCTTGGAATAAAATCAGAGAACATCTCCTCTATCATGAGAAACAAACCATAAAAGTTGCAAGTCATGATGAACAATATTTAATCAAAATAAATTAAAATACCACATAGACCATTTAATTAATTAAAAATTAGAGATTTAACAAATTATTTTCATTTTTGCTCCACATTATTCTCCTCTCTTCACTAAAGAAGAGAGTATTTTTATTTTATTTTTATGATTTTTCTATGCAAATTTATGGATTTTTGAAGACCTGGAATTTATCTAATTCAAAAAATCCCTATTTTTCTATTTATCCCAATCAGCACCACCTCATCTTGAGTAGCTCTGAGCTTTCCACGCAACACTTTACTATTTGACGCCACCAGCCACCTAAGTGCCATGTCTCCCATGATTCGCTTTTCCTCTCCTCGTTTGGCTCCATCACGACCGTCCATTGAATAAACATGAAAATGAATGGCATCCGTACATCATTCCTAATCTCCCTAGCACGGGAGCCATCAACACCCATCTCCTCGTCTAGCTCCATCACAACCGTCCATTACACTCAAGGAGGTATGGAGAAGATGTCGTAAGATTTTGGTAGATTTTCCCTTGGGTTTTAAACTCTCTACCATTTGGTCGTTAAAGGCTCCACTTATAGCCAGGGCTACCTGATGGAGTTTAGGGAGGTCTGGTTGGTGCAATTGGAAGTTGATGTGAAGTGGAGTAAAGCTTTAATTGCCAATGGGGTTTAATAACTCAGGTAAGTTCAATTGGAGTTTTGGACACTTAGGGCTCTCTTAGGGTGACTATTTTCCAGCGGTTGAGGTGGTGGCTGGCAAGAGTGAGATCACCTCTGGAAGCAGAGGGGCCAAGGGGTGGCTAATGATGGTTAACCCTTAATGGAAAGTGATGATGACAAAGATATTTGATTTAGGGTAAAAATAGGGGGAGATCGTTTAAATCAAGGAACCATTAGGCCATAGCTCATGTACGGTGGGCGAGGTGGGTTTAGCCTCGTCATTAGAGTCCAAATTATGGCTGTAGTGGCTTTGGTTTGATCAATGTGGATTGGTTTGGTCAATTGTGGTGCATGGATTCAATTTTAGGCATTTTGGCTTGAATGAGTTTAGGTTGGGCAAGTCATGATATTGAGCTCAATTAATTGATCAAAGTTTTGTACATAATTATCATAAGGAGTTTAGAAAATTATTAGAGTGATTTTGAATTGATTTGGAAGTTCAATTTGAAGGATTTTGGCTCAAGGCTAATTTTTTGGATGTTGGGTTAGACGTGTGCTTGAATTGGGCTACAGTTTGGCTAACACCCATTCAATTTTTTAAATTGGTCCTAAGGATTTTCATGATGAGTTTTGGATATCAATTGGATGAAAAATTTTGAATTATGGAGTTCAATTTGGTGGAATTTGAGGACATGGTTGATTTGGGGCAAAATTGGGGGTTTTGGTCAAGGTTGATTTGTGTGAAATTGAGGCTTGATTGAGGCCAATTGATGCTTCAATTTAATATGGGGATGGGTTTTAAAGAGTATGATTCAAAATTGTGGTAATTGGATAGGTTTGGGGGTTCAATTGAGTGGGATTTTGGTTTGGGGTCAAATTGGGAATTTTGGGATTGAGGTTGAAATTAGGCTAGAAATTGTGTTCAGTTGAGCTTAGATTTGGTTTTAATTAACTTTAGGGATGATTAATTTGAGTTTAGAGTTGAAATTGAGGAAGATTGGGATTAAATTGGTAGAAATTGGGGGTGAATTTTTGTAATTAAGCCTTTAAAGGCAATTTAGAGCTTTTGGTCAAAATATGCCAAATTTGTCAAATTAGGCTCAATAGAGTGCTCCAAATTGATTTTGGGGACATTTGAAATTTTTTGAGTGTTTTGTGACAATTTGGGTCACCAGGGGAATTTTTATAATTTTGGGAAAATGTGGGGTATTTTGGTAATTTTAAAATTTTTTGGGTGTTTTGGACAATTTGGGTGGTTTGAAATGGTTTGAGATGATTTTTGAAAAAAATTGGGTATTTTCGGTGATTTTGGCAATTTTGGTCGATTTTGTGGTTTCAAGGGTAAATTGGTAAATTGGATTTAGGAGCAAAAGGCTAAGTTGGGTATTTTGGTAAAATTGGAGTGTCAACCACTCTGCTTGAGCTATGGACCAATAGAATTCCCTACTTTGAGTCCTCCATGGAGTGTTCTTGCTAAGTTGGGTATTTTGGTAAAATTGGAGTGTCAACCACTCTGCTTGAGCTATGGACCAATAGAATTCCCTACTTTGAGTCCTCCATGGAGTGTTCTTAGCTAAACTCTAGCCTAGGGCTAGTTGCATAGGGGACCATCTACATGAGTTTCCCAAAAGGTTAAGGGATCAAAGTTAAGTATGTTTAGGTTCAAGATTGTGAGAGGAAGTGTAATGTGCAAGTGTGTGTGCAAGACTGACCAAGACCAAACCACCCAGGGTTAACCCTAGGGACAAGTAACCCTATGGGGACTCCCTTTGAGCTCCCTCATATTCGTTCCACCTACTAAGTGCTAGAGATTAGGACCAAAATGTGAAACTTCAAGTTGCGCAAAGAAGAGTTTAGAGTTTGAAATGGTGAGGGTTCCTTTTCTAGTCATCTAAGAATAATTAACAGGAAATTCCAATGGCTAGACCCTAGGCTATTATGGAGGAAAGACTATACCTAAACCAAAAGTGAGGTCAACACCTAAGAGCAACAATGATATTTTTTATGAATATTTCATAGCCTTTTCGTGGGGATGCTACCAAATCTATCTTCCATTTCCGATGAATTCATGCTAAAAATCATCATTATTTGTCCACATGTTCAAGAAATAGAAAGAGGTAAAATAAGCTTTATCGAAGAAAGAATTGCTTATCACCACCCATACCACATGATCTAATATAGTTCTTAATAGATGATAGACAATTTTTTCAAGGAAACTATTTAACTAGTGTGGATTTTCTATAATACGATAAACTCTTTAAACACTCTACCCGGCTTCCAGGTGCATGTCAATCCAACAAAGCCAATTTAAAACAAATTTTACTTCTTTATGGCATCACTGAATTTAGATATAAGAGATTATATACTCATTCTACCTCCTTGATTTTCATTAGTTCCAGTTATCATATTATAATCACCACCCATAATTTGATTCTCATCTATATTATAACCAAGCACGACCATTTTGTTCCAAAAGTCTATTCTACATAGATCAACCCAAATAGCATACACAATGGTGGCATAAGACATCCATATCTCTATATCAAAAGAGACTTGTTGTGTGTCATCCATCACTACATTAAGATGCGCCTCCTTCCACCAAATCAACCAAAGTTTATTTTTGTTATTAGATGTAAAGTTAAAGTTACCAAACTTTCTGAATATATGTTCCTTATTTGTAGATACTAGTGGCTCCAAAATAGAAAATAACCAGAATTTATATGAAACCTAATTAAGTATCATAGTATATACAGCAAGGTAGGATATGCCACTCCCTTGATATTCTAAATCAACAATTTAATCATTAAGGTAGTGTATATTCTTCCTCTTCATCAAAGGTATAGTACTTTCTTGCTCTATATGAGAATTTGAACTGTGCTCTTTCTACAGAACATTACTTACCTCATGATTCCTTAATTCCACATGACCCTTCATTTTCCTTCATGAATTTAAAACCATCCATTCTTCCTCAAACACAGTTCTTACAGAAGCCAAAACATCCTCCAAAGGTGTAGTGTCCTTTACAATACTAGTCTCAACAAAATTGTTTTTCTTAATAACACATGCCCCTACTACTCCTCCAAGCTCCTGCAACATAAAATTTATTTCAGCACAATTAGAAAGAATACCCTTCTCTACATTAAATTGTTCTCCCAACTTTCTCACAGGGACATGAATGCAAAGCTTAAAAATATCAACTTCTAAAAAAGTCTGATCCTTCCCAAGCTCACCCACTTTTTTCAAACTATTCTCTTCATTAGCCGTTGTATGATTATGTACGTTAGTATCATCTACCTCAAACATGTTACAAATGGTATTTTTAATTTTAGAATGTAAAACATAACAGTTTTTCACCAGGTGGAAAAACATATGATAGTTAAAACAAAATTGCAGGTTCCTCTCCACAACCATCATCTTCCAGTAACCATTGTGTGGCGAACCTATCCCAATCTCATATGTAACCGGTTGTGTAATTTTTTCTTCCTCTAGAACTCAAGCAGCTGAAAGATGTGTAAGATTAAAAGTTGGAACATCAATTCTTATAAGCCTCCCAGTGATAGCTCCCAAAGAAGTAGAATTTTAAGATTAAATAGATTTAAATATATGTCAGGAAATCTAAGCCAAAAATTAACAATAACCGATTCAATTTTTTGATTAAAATTGAATGACTATTTCAAAAGTTTCATATTCTAATTTTCAATCTTCAAATATTTTTTTTTTCAAAAAATAAAGCATAATCTTATTCTCTGCGAAGTTGAATCAAAATGTGCCTATGTCGGTCTCCAGTTGTTGGAGAGAGAAATTTTTAGTATAACATAATATATATGTTATAATTTTGAAAAGTATACTTTTACTTTTTGAAAATATGAGACTGAACCAATCTCATATAGATAATAGTTTAAATAAATAAGCACAACACTGTATGTGATACATTAATCATGAGAAGTAGACATATTACTTACTAGTGAGGCTCGATTAAATAAACTAAAGAATTTATGACTTTAGTTTTAGCCTGTGAAACCATTTCTTTTGCTTGACAAGTTCTCCTTTCTAATATGAATAATTAGATAGAGTTTATATTAAGATGTGTTCTAAACTTTCCTATAAGGGAAATCCCCTATAGTTAATTACATCTTAAATGATGAAAGTCACCTAAGAAAACTCTCGATTTTGATCAGGAAGTATTGTCTTCAAGAATTCCAAAGAGTAGGACTTTCAAAGATCTTACCAAGGAGTGTCAAATGAGAAAGTCTCAAATTTGGAACATTTCTATGGAATCCAAAAGGAGAAAACCATGGGTTATCATAGAGCCTAAATGACATCCCAAGTTATCCTATGGTTTGGCATCTATTTTAGAGAGATATTAATGAATATTTCATCTTGCTAACTATTATTAATTAGGGCTTACATTTGTATAACATAATCATAAAAATAGCCTAGAAGATAAGAGGATTTATGTGATAACAAACGACAACTTAAGAATTCTAAAACAAGTTAGGGCTTAAATTGCACAACATAATTGTACAACAGCCTAAAGATAAAGTGAGAATTTATGTTGGGTTATGCAAACAACCTTGAAATCCTATAGCTTTTTATTTAAATTCTAAATGAAGATTTGTTGTTGTAGATCCACTTATCGTGCTTCGCACAAAGTTATTTTTTCAAGTGACAAGTTTTCTTATTATTCAACCATTATGGAAATGTTCAAGTTGATTAGAGCAACACTGGTTAGGATTTGACTGTTCTCTTGTTCCAGTACCAATTTTTTCTAATGAACTGACTTAGTCTAAATGAGTTGTTAAGCTTATTTAAATTAGAAAGATCTCATTAGCAACCATCGGTTACCTCATTTGAGGGACTCCCATAAATTCAAGAGGATGTATTATATAATTGTTATGTTGTTATTTTATTTTGAAAGGTTATTTAATTTTGAAACTATGTTGTGTTTTGCATACAAAGTAAATAAGTGCTGGTAGAAATATGCCATAAAATAAATAAATAATATTTCAGTGCATAAAATATAAATGAGTACTTGTCATGTTATTGTTACACCCACTACATAGTTAGTATTATATAGTAGAATATATTTGCAGGAATTAATTAAATTGCAGAAAAGTAAATGGAATCATCAGGTATGGAAAAGTCAGAAACTGAGTTGTTGCAAAACCTGAGTAAAAATGAAAACCCGCAGTCACATATGGAACAACAAAACTAGGTGTAAGACATTGGTAAAGGTAGGGCTCAGAGTTGGACTATGTGCTTTCTGACTTTAAGTGAGGGTTACCGACCCGACAATCTATGGAAGGCAATCTTAACCTCGATCCAAGAAATTAACTCTGAACTATTTTCATTTGAGTTTTATTTTCATGCATATAAAATTTATCTTATCATGCAAAAAAGATTTTTGTTTAAAACATTTTTGTAGAGTGATGCAGTCCACAAGCTAATTATTTTAATCAAGTTAGGATTACAAGCAACCTAAGAGTATTGGGGGCAATAATCTTCTTAAGGATCTTTGAATGGTATCATCATTCATAACCCTCTCCTTTTATTAAAGGTCCTTGAGTTAGGAAATACTATTCTAAAATCTCACATCGCATCCCTCGTTTTAACACACATTAGCATTATCGTCATCTCCCTAACTACCTAGACCTTCGACATACACAAGCTAAATGATCCATATGTGGCCAAAAGAAATATCCCCATTTGCTCACAAGAATTTAAATACCTTAGAGAAGACTAAAATCCTTGAGCAATGGGTTAATTAATATAGGATAAGTAGTGTAGGGTATTTTTATTGATTTGGGTGAATTATCAAGTCCCGAGACATAACTTGGTGGGTCCCTAAAAATTTCAATGGCTGATTTTCTTGATCAAAGAATAATAAGTGTTGTTGTCCTTCAAAATATCCAAAAGAACATAAAATGTTTTTGGGACATAACCCTAAACAACTTTTAAAAACTTTTGAACCATTTTTAGTTCATTTGGACTTTTTATGTTGCTCAATTAATCACCCAAAGTGAAATATAATATAAATGAATTAATACAGCCTATGCTCAGTGAACATTAATATTTCAATCATCTCGAGTGTGGGGTAGTCTGACATTCACTTGATGTTTCATTTCAGAGTTATGTAAATGGTACGCTTAAGGGCAATCTTGAATCATTAAGGATTATATAGCCATAATTAAAATTGGGATCATAGTGTTTTAAAGATTTTCATAGCTAGTTAAGTTTCACATTTGTAATCCTCATCAAACATGTTCAAATATTAGACCTAGTTCACTACTAAGCTCTTAAATTTAATTTCGGTGTAGGTTTGTAACAATCAAAATGTTGAACTAAACAAAATTCAATTCTCATTAAGGGATCATGTTATCATCTAAAAACAAATTAGGGGGATTCAAATAACTGAATTATTATCTTCCCAGCTTAATCTAACTTATACTCACTACTTTAGTATCATCCAACTAAATTGACCTCCAAGTCATAACAATTTATAAAATTATAATTTTACCCTTATCATGAAAAGATGACATTTTGGTTTCTACCAATAAACCCATTATGTTTTAATCATCCAAAAGAGTTTATATTATCAAAATTAACCGTTTACCCTTTTGGTTAACCTAAAATTTAATTAAGACATCAAAAATCCAAATTTAACATTTTGCCCAAAGGGCTCTCCACACCACTTGGACCAAATTTCATGATTTTTTAAAGTATATTTTAATTGTTATAATTTTTTATTAATTTTAGTGATTAATTAAATAGAAAATATAATTTAATATCTAAAATTACTTTTTATAGTTTTATTAAATCTCCCTAAATCAAAAGAACTCAATGAAACAAACATTTCATTTTTCTGATTTTATTTTATTTAATATAATAATTTTGATAGAAAATTAAGAAAGGTACTTTTCTAGCATTTAAAAATTCATAAATAAATTACAAAAATTATAAAAACTATTTTATAGGGTCCTAAGTGATGAAAGAATAATTAAGAATAATTTTGGGAATTTTCATATTTTTGTAGTTTTTTAATTATTTTTTTATTATAATTTAAAAACTAGATCAAAATGAATTATTTAATAAAAAATAAATTTTATTTTTTGTAGGTGTCTCTGATCACAATGAACTATGAAAAGTACTTTTCTTAAATTTCTGAATTATATTTTAATTTTTATACTTGAAAAATAGAATTCAGTGATCAAGTCAACCCAAATGGGTTTCAAATTTTTTTGGTGAGTTAAAATGGTCATCATATATAGTGTGGAATCAATTTTGTTAATTTTTGAATAATATTATATTTATTGAATTTTTTATAAATTTTAGATACTTAATTAGCTAGAAAATCTTAAACATTTATCTAAATTCAATTCAACTTTTTCTCTAGAGTCCTCTAACCACAAGGAACCTACCAAAACAATCCTCATGTTTTCTAATTAATATTTTAATTTGTATAATTAATTCAGTCAAGAGACTTGAAAATTAGGGTTTTAGATCTAGCGGTGTCCTTTAACCTTAGAAAATCAGGCGACATCCTGACTATCGTTAGAAATAAACGCCTAAAATTTAAAGCCATGGTGATTAATATTTATTCAATTAGAATTTAAAAAAGTCCAAAGGGTATATAATTAATTAAAAATCAGAGACATGTAAAAGAAACATTTTTTCCACATTATTCTCCTCTATTCTCTGAGCAAGAGGGTATTTTTATTTTATTTTTTTGATTTTACTAGACCAAGTTATGATTTTTTAAAGTTTTAGTGTTTAATTAAAAACATAACCTTAATTTTCTACTTATCCACATGGCCGCCAACTCATCTTAGGCGGATCCAAAGCACCACGCGGTGAGCTCCCACTTGTTGTGCTTTTCACCTAGGCTTGTCATGTGGGCCGCGCGTTATGAACCATCTCCTCCTAATACTCCTCCTCCATCGTTGGATCGATACATGCACAAATGGGTGACATCCGTTCATTATCCTCATATGTTCTAACCTGGGAACCATCCAACTTCTAGACCTAAGATCTTGCTTGATACTCAACAAAATCACTCACAGTTTGTTCCTATAACTTCATCTTGTTGAGAAGAATACATATATACAGTTAAATTTGTATGAAATAAATATTCTCTTCAAAATTAATGAAATTAAAATGATTTTTAGGGTTGGGTGCTTGTGAAATCTTTAGTAGAGTCCAGCGAACCTCCTCAAAGTGTCTGTTTGAACTGGTGTAAGGTCTTAGTATGATTTCGATCAAACAATTATGTGGCCTTGGTTTATAGGTGGGTTAGAGGGCATGTGAGAAGGGAATTTTGATGGAAAAATTCCTAATTTGGTCTGAGGATGCTTAAGGATGGTTCAATTTGGAGTTTTATGGAGTTTTGTGTGATGGGAGAAAAAGCCCTGGATTTTGAACTCAAAATTAGGGTTTGACAGTGGGTTTCACTAGGTGGAAATTGTGGGACTGATCTTAGGAAGACTCAAAGAAACTCTGTATACAATTTACAGGCCTCTCTATAAGTAAATGATAACAACCTCTCTATGGCCGTGGAGGGTGAAGTTAAATAGAGGGGGTGTTAAAGCTTAATTGGCTAAGCCAGAGGGTGGAGAAGGGAGCTTAGGTGGAGGGTTGAATAGAGAAAATGAACAATGGGGTTGAGGCACATTAGATGGGTGTAATGGATTTTAAACCAAGAGTGATTCTCTCTTAGTTTTGGGCTTTTCTGGCCACTAGGGTGGTCGGTCAGGCTAGGGGAGGTGGCTAGCTGGCTCAGGGAACCATGGGGAAGGTTTAAATGTGATTAGGATGGAGGCTCAATCACTTGAGCTCAAACATGTGTCATTTAGCCAAAACTGGGAAATTTCCCCTAAATCATTGGACTCTTGGTCCATGGCACTTCTAGGGTGGGCTAAGAGCATTTAGTATGGTTATTTGGATCTATTTTGTACTGGAGGTGGTACAGGATGGGTTAAAACATTTGGCTCAAATTGGGTTTAAAGTATGGGTTCAAATATGGGCTTGGACTTGGGTTTGGACTTGGGTTTAGGATTGGCTAGAGCTTCGATCTAGCCCAATTTAATGGCCAATATGGTGTAAGAAATTTTCACATGGCCTTTGAGAATCAAATGGGCAGAAGATTGAGAGGTTATGAAGTTCAATTTGAAGAAATTTGAACTTTGGGGAAAAATTGCGGATTTAGATTTGAGTTAAATTTGGGCTAGGTTTAAAGCCTGGCTAATTCCAATTTAAGGTTACACTTAGTCTATGGAATTCTTTAAAGAGTTTAGAATAAAAAATCGAGAAAATTGGATAGGTTAGGGGGTTTAATTTGATGGAAATTTGGCTTGAGGTAAAAATGGGGGTTAAAATTGGGATTGGAATTCTGGTTTTAAAAGTAGGTTCAATTGGGCTACAAATTCAACTTAATTTTGTTGGGACATCATGAAATTAAGTTTGTATTTGAAATTGGGGTAATTTGAAATCAATTTGGTGGAATCTGGGGGGGATTTGGGGTAATTGAGCCTTAAAGGGCAAATTGAGATTTTGGTCAAAATTGGTCAAATTGGTCAAATTGAACTTCATGAGTGATCAAGATTGTTTTTGGAATTATTTGGAATGATTTTCGAGGTTTTGGGAAAATTTGGGCCACTAAGGGCATTTTGGTAACTTTGGCACTTTTGGGGGTATTTTAGCAATTTCAAAATTTTATTGGAGTTATGGGCAATTTAAGTAGTTTAAAATGATTTTAGGTTATTTTTGGACAAAGTTGGGCAATTTGGATAATTTTTGGAAATTTAGGGTTTCTAGGTTAATTTGATAATTTTGAGAATGTTTGGGGGCAAAAGGCCAAAATTTAATAATTGGGTAAAAGTAGGGTTCAATGGGAATGTTAATCAAAAAAATGCTCTCATGGTTTTATGAGACCAATGAAATCCCATTTTGAATCCTCCATATGTTAGTCTTAGCCAAACTCTAACCTAGGGCAAGGGTTTGGGGGACCATCCATAGGAGTTTCTAAAAGAGTAGGGGATCAGGCTAAGTATGATTGATTAATGATTTAGGTTGTGAGTGAAGGTAAGGGGTATAAAGTGTGTGTGTGCAAAACCAAGAACACACAACCTAGGGCTAACCCTAAGGCCAAATAGTCCTATGAGGCCTCTTAAGGTCTATCATATTGGCTCCACCTACAAAGTGCTAGAGGCAAGGGCTAATATGTGGAACTTCAAGATGAGCAAAGAAGAGTTTTAAAGTTTTTAATGATGACAGTTCCCTTAGTAGTCCTCTAAGAATATTAAACAAAAAAAGTTCTCTCATCCTTTTGCTCAACCCATCCCACCCCTCTCATCTTTTTGTAAGTTCTTAAAATTAAAAAGAGTACACAATCATCTCTCAAAATGTGTTTCAACAAATTTCATGGGTGGGTGGACACTCCAGAAAGAGATGGATTTTTTGGAAACATGTTTGTAAGGCACTATATGTGGGGGGTGGGGGGGGGTTAGACAGTTTCTTTATTTGCTAACAAAAAGTTTTTTTTAAATGTGGCTTAATTTCGAGAGGGGGACTCTTTCTAGGCTGTTTTCAGGTAAGTTAAATATTGTCATAAAGCTATCCCTTATTTTTGGTTTGGTGGGTTGGAGATTCCAGGGTGTGGAAGCATCAACTACAAGTTAGAGATTGGCTAAAATTCACATTATTTGGGAGTTAGGCAATGGCCAAATATCCTTTCAGCAAGACTGTTTGTCTCATTTCCCATTTAATTTGGTGGAGAATAAAAATTAAAATTGACTAGTTTTAGACACTTGGCTTCATTGTCAATGGAATTTACCCCATCTAGTTCATTTGATAGGCCCTGAAAATGATTATTTTACCTCTTCTGTTCTGGTTAAACCTGATAAAGCCAACACTCATTTTGCTAACAATGACAAAAAAGGTTCTATCAACAATACTCTTTACCCTACAAGCTATCTTTTTAAAAGACTTTGTTGGGGTGATAGCAGCAAGAGTTGGGCTTTGACTCCATCTATGTCATTTTTTTATCTAGAGGATGTTTTTCTGTCTTCTTCCTTGTGATGAAATTTTAAAACTTAAGGGTTTGAGGATTTCCTCATAATGTCCTTTATGCGAAGGTGAGGAAGAATCTATCGAGCACCCCACTTTTTCTTATTTGGTGGCCCTACAAGTTTTGGAAAGAGAGTGGTAATTGGTTCTGCATCACTTTGACACCTTCACGAGATTTAATGAGTACATGTGTTGTATGCAATCTTGATAGGTGAAAGAAACATTTCTTTCAAATATAACCTTACATTATTTATTCGTTTTTTTGGATGGCTCATAATTAAATTAAGTATCATGGTAAATTTATCTAAAGTACTAACCTTTTTCGAAATAAAATTTGCTTATTTAAATAATTTTTTTAGTTTGGGGGTGAAGAAACATGATTTTTTTGCTGCAATATCTTATTTTTACTCTTTGAATGTGCCTTCTATTTCTGGTAGGAGGACACGATAACTCCCAATTCTGGTGAGATGATTGTCTCCTCTTCCTATTTGGGTGAAAATTAATACTGATGGATGTTTAAATTTAGTTATTACTAGTTATGGTGGCATTGCAAGAAATTCTTATGGCCTGTATTGTGGACTGCCCCTTGAAATTGAGGCAAGAGTAGTTCATATGTCTCTCTCTACTGCTATTGCTATTCACTGGCCTCTAACAATTATTGAAACACATTCCTGCATACTTATTGATATTCTAAATGGCTGTAGAGATGCACTTTTTAACATTTTGTGTTATACAAATAAGATTAAAATTCATACTTCTCATCTCACAGTTCATATTCTAAATTGTTGCAGAGAAACTATGCTGCCTCTACTTCCTTGCTTGATCCTAAATCTATTTACTGTAGTCTCCCTACATTGCTTGATGGTACAATTGTAACTATAGGTGGATTTTTTTATTGTATCCTTCATTACCATTTTGCAGGATTTCTACTTTTTTCACATTAAAGTTCTATATGTAGTTGCTTTGGATACTACTGGTTTTCCCTTGTTGTATCAATTTAGACTTTGGTGGGCTATTGCTAAGACTTCTGCTTCCCAAGTTGTTGCACCTTATGTTTTCTTTCTACCCCTTTAATTCAACATTCAGGGTTTTCTTTAAATGCATAATAAATTGGTATACATTTTGGTGATCTTTTTTTTTTGTTTTTTGGATATAAATGTCAGTTTTTTGGAGATAATTTTCTGTGTAGAGTTATATAGCTAGCGGTGGAACCCCTAGGTGTGAGCGTTTTATTTTTTTTAGTTATGGGGATCTACCACCACACCTTTTTGTAACTCCCTTTTAGATTAATATATGTGGGGCTGCATAATGCTCCTTCCCCATATATGTATATATATATATATATATATATATATATGTATATTTATATATATAAGCAAACTACTAAGATTTCATTAATTTTGGGAAAATGTAGTACATCTGATATAAAGTAGAGAACATAGGTCTACCCTTTCCAGCAGTCAGGAATTTCACCCACATAAATTTGCTCTAATCCAGAGAATACCATTGGTACAAAGTGTAATAAGCATATTTAGTAAGAGAGATGTGATGAGGATTCTTAGTAACAATTCTGTCAGGTATTTTTGGGGTGACAGGGAGTTGGGTGATTTGGTGTAGTTGTTCAGGATCCACCATTGTAGCCAGCAATTCTTTGTTTCATTGCTGATTTAACCAGCACTTCTGAACAGGGAGATTGCAGGTGAAGTGTTGTGGAGGAAAGCTTGCCATGACGTAACCAGCAATAAATCTATTTGGAGACTTTGGATATAACCTCATCAAATTGGGTCTGCCTTCTTCTCCCCTTGACTAATTGGATACCAAGATAAAGAAAAGGACATGCAACAAATTTGAGTTCAGTATAATTTTAGTCTAATTCTTGGAGGCTTAAGTGAGCTTTTTGATGAAAATTAATTAACATTTGTCGTGATTCAAAGAGAGACCAGATATTTGTTGGTAGTGATCCAAAAGTTTATAAAACACCTGACTGTTGGTTTAAAAGCATTAGAAAAAAAAATTACATCATCTGCATAGCATAAATGGATTATAGTGAATTTAGCTTTATTGGCAAATCTGAGGTGCACCTGTTCAAAAAATTACTGATCTAGAAGCCTAGAAATATAATCCATAGCAAAGATAGAAATGTCAGGAGAAAGGGGTCTCCCTATTTGATTCCTCTGGAAGCTTGAAATAGTCCATGAGAATTACCATTCACCAGGATAGTATAGTAGTTGTTTTGCAACCACCTTGGAATAGGTTGACAAAAATGATCATTAAAGCCTCTAGCTTTGAGAAATTTTAAAATGAACTTCCAATTTTTAGTGTCATAGGCCTTGGATAAGTGAAGTTTGTACATAAGGTTTCCTGCTCTATAAGGTTTGCCAATATCCATTAGAAGCTTTTGATTGAGCAAAACATTATCTGTTAACTGTCTACCTTCAACAAAAGCAGATTGATTAGAGGCAATCAACAAAGGCAGATGATGCTTTAGTCTAAAAACCATTATTTTGCTGATGAGCTTCGACAACATCGTTGTGAGAGAGATAGGCCTAAAGTGATCCAAGCAAATTTTTTGATCTCCCTTTGGAATTAATGTAATAGTAGACATGGCAAAAAATTTTGGCACATTAGCTCCCATGAAAAAAAATTAAAAAGCTTCCACAACCTCACTATTTACTATAGACCAAGCTTTTTTATAAAATGTAGAGGTAAAGCCATCAGCTCCAACTGCCTTATCACCATCAATGGAACACATTGCTTGCCAAATTTCCTCTTCACAAAGGATAAAGGTAAGATCCAGATTGCTTGTTTCAGTAAATCTGTCATTAAGAAGGGCTGGATTTGAAGTGTTGGAGGTTTGAAGCATCAGGTTGTGACAATAGAGTCTGAAAATGATTGTTAGCATTTAAAGGAATTTGATCAGGATCATGAATCCAGCAACCATTATTATCCTTGATCTTCAAGATTGTATTAGAGTGTCTCCTTTGTTGGATACAAGCATGGTAGAATTTGGTATTTCTATCTCCATCAACATATTTAATTAAAGCTGCCTTCTGTTTGTAGAACACTTCTTCCCACTGAATAGCTCTAAGCAAGTTGGCATTAGCACTAACAAAGGATTGTTCATCTTAAATGTCCGGTTGAAAATGGCTTAACAGCCTATTCAGCCTCCTCAACTTTAGTTGTCAAATTGCCAAAACAATTCTAGTTCCAGGATTTTAATTTTTTTTCCACAGACTTCTGAACTTGCCACAGTCTCATTGAGGGGGGAGGTAATTAATAGGAATCCGGACAAATTGAAGAAATGGGAGAAAATCAAGGTGTTCCAACCAAACATTGAAAAATCAAAATTTGGGGATGGGGGAGGCTTGAGTGGGGGAAACAGATATCAAAAGAGCTCTATTATCTGAGTAAGTATAGGGAAGGCGTGAAACAGTAGTGTGGAGGTTGGTCTCAAGCCAAGCATGGTTTACAGGAAATCTGTTTATTCTTTCATGGACCTTACCTCTTTTCCAGGTATCAATATATGACGATGGTGGCTAGGTTTTGTTCTGGTAATAATGGCATTCCCTTTGGCTGCTTTCTTGGGTGAGCTCTCTCCTGTTCTTCTTGTTTCTATTTTCCTTAGTTGTGATGCCTCTAGATAGGTGTTTCGCTGCCGCTATGGTTGGTGGTGGGACTTCAAACTCCACTTTCTCTCATCTCTTCCCTCAAGCTTTCCATGATACTCTAAATGTTGGTAGTGATTATAATTTTGTTAAGCCTTGTTGACCTTACTTTTGGTTGAGGTCTAGAAA
>NW_018239176.1:0-3522 GCF_001263595.1 Phalaenopsis equestris | reverse complement strand
TAGTGCTGACACGCTTGAAGCACCAGAATCGGCATCTGAAGCGCCGTAGCGACAAAAATGACGTAAAACATTTCAAAATACGATTTTTGGTGTGTTCTTATCCTTATAACTCCCAAAACTTGATTCCAAAGTCCATTTTAGGGGGGAAAAAAGGGAAGAGTTACTAGTTTTCAATTCCTATGGCTTCTCACCTAAAAATTTCATGAGATTTAGAATTTTCAACCAGAGAAAGTTTGTCAGTTTGATGTGCAGTAGTTACATGATTGAGTTCTTATGAAGAAGAGGCTAATCAAGGAAAAAGGATTTATGAATCAAGGATTCAACACACTGAATAATCGAGTGGAAGAGATTATTGCACAGAGATGCTGTGAAGTGTTTTGCTACACTACTACCATCGTAGTTATCATGTGGTGAAAGATTTTTATGCAAATCTACAAGGAATCAAACAAGAAATCGTCTATATTCGAGACAGGTTTGTGCAATTCACTCCTTCAAGAATAAACGAGATGTTTATGATTGAAAGTTCTCTTCTTTGCCATTATGCAAATTTTACCCCTACATAAGATAATATGAATGAACTCTGTCAATACCTTACAGATGAAGATGCAAATTAGGAGGCTAGAGATTATGAAAATGTAAGTTTTTCTTCATCATTGTTGAATCCTGCATCTAAGGCGTGGCACTAAGGCGTGGCATTTCTTGGCATTTCTTTATTGCATCAAAATTAGTTCTCACAATGAAAAATAGTAAGGTAATTAAGGAGTGTTATTCTGAATTGTTGTATTCAAACTGGAAAACCAGTTGATATTGTTGCAATAATTTTAAAATCTATTTTGGGTTTGATTATCAATGGATCTGCAATTGGACTGTGACATCCATCCATAATTTTCCCACTATGCAGTCAATCGCAAGTACCTTATGAGAGCTAGGAGAAAGTGCTTCTTCCTTGAAAGTTGATGGACCCAGAATTCTATTGCAACTGTATTGGAATGGGAGATGAAAATGATATGAATGTATTGATGGATCAAGCATCCCAGAATTTATCACCTATTTAGCTTTACTTCAGTTCGAATGTACTTTTGAAAAGGATCAAGAAGATAGAATAAGAGGTTAAAAACCTTATGCATGCAATTGGGAATGATTCTGAAATATTGGATCATCTGTATTGGAGGTTGAAGGAACATTTTGATCGTACTAGTCGTATTGAAGATGGTTTGATACATATGTTCAAGAAACAGGCTTGGTTTGAGGAAGATTCAACTGATGAATTTCCTTATCAACCCTTCTACAACTTGTACGTACACTATCAACTATGGGAGATATCCAGGAGGATGAGAGTAAAGAAGATATTTAAACTTACTTTATGCACGAAACGTTTCATCTAGTACTACTTGTTTTAGTTATATCGTTGTGTTGGATTACATTTACTTTCGCTGATGAACTCTATTTATGTTTATGTTTGGTATTTTGATGTTTTAGAATTCAGTGTTAGGATGTTTGGTTTGCTTTGGACACTGAACTATTGGATCATCTGGATTGAGAATGTTTCTAAAATATTGGATCATCTGGATTGGAGGTTGAAGGAACATTTTGAACATAATGGTCGTATTGAAGATGGTTTGATACATATGTTCAAGAAACATGCTTGGTTTGAGGAAGATTCAACTAATGAATTTTCTTATCAACCCTTCTACAACTTGTACGTACATTATCATTCTATGGGAGATATTTAGGAGGATGAGAGAGAAAAAGATGTTTAAACTTACTTTATGCACAAAACGTTTCATCTAGTACTGCTTGTTTTCGTTATATTATTGTGTTAAATTGCATTTACTTTCGTTGATGAACTCTATATATGTTTATGTTTGGTATTTTGATGTTTTAGAATTCAGTGTTAGGATGTTTGGTTTGCTTTAGACACTGAATTAGATGTATGTTGGCTTTCAAAATTGTTAGTTTGTAATTGCGCAAATTTTATATATAAAAGTGAGTTTTGTGTTGTTTGTGAAAGTTTGGTGTTATAGTGGTGTTTAATTATGAGTATAAAAGTTTATTTGACTTAATTAGAGGTTGAAGTAAAGCGGTACGTAGCAGATTTTGTCAGAAAGTGAAATCTGGAAAAATTAAGGTGTTGGCGTCTGATGCGCAAATTAGTGCAGAAGCGTCAGTTGACAGAGAGTTGGCGTTGGATGCACTAGAATTGGCGCCTGAAGCGCCAAATTCACAAAAATGCCAGATTACCTGAAAAATCATGAAATCGCCCAGTAAAATTCCATCTTTACTTCTTAGGTCATCTCCTACCTCTAAATCGTGACCTATGGCTTAACATTGTGCACGTTAGAGAAGATTTTGAAGGCCAAGGATCTTAGATTTCATCCTCTCTTAAAATTTTGATGACTCCACGAGTAAAGAGAGGGAAGTCGATAGGAGATTTTGACTCAAGGAACTTTGTCAATTTTAAAGCCCAACATTATTATAATTCTCAAATGGAATCGAGAAAACTAATCCAGGAATGGGAATTCACTAACTTGGGTGGAGAGATTGAGAGGTTGATCATTGCTAGAAATTGGGAGAGGTTTTGCTACTTCACTGCAATAGAGATTGTGCCTATAATTCAGGAGTTTTATGTCAACTTACGGTTCACCACTGACGATCAAATCCTTTCGAGAAGTAAGCAAGTTGAGTTTTCTAGACAAAGGATCAATGCATTCTATGGGCTGAGAAATGTATTTTATTGTGAATATGTTGCATTTGTGATGACTGATCATCACTTGATGAAGTGATTGACATTCTGACTGATGGAAGAGGAGAATGGAAGATTAAAAATAATAAGAAAGTTAACTTCTCCACTTCCATGACGACTATTCAGTCAAAGGTATGACACCACTTCATCTCTGCTAAATTAATGATAAGAAATCATCTAAATGAAGTAACGTAGGATATAGCTGTGCTAAACTTCTACAATCAGAAAATGAAGGCAATAGATGTTGGTGCTCTTATAGTTCATCATGCTCGGAGTATAGCTAGCTATGCTACAGCAAGTTGTTTGGGTTATACTACCCTGATTTTCACATTATGTGAGCAATCAGGAGTAGAGTCCCTTAAAAATGAGGAAAAGATGCAGCCACAAAATCCTATTGGGAAGCATATGGTTCAAAGAGTTGAATCATTTATTGAGTCCAGGAATGGAGGTAGTGATAGACCATCTACATCAGCTGTAGGGGCATCTACTTTTCTCTCTACTTCACTTGAAAATATTATGGAGCAGCTCATGACTCAACAAATGGATATTGTGAATATGCATAATAGAATTGAAGGAACTGAAGCAAGAAATGCTTACAATGAAGAATATAAGAAGAGGAGAGTTCAACATGCTATAGCTTATGAGGAGGCTATGGTTAGATATCTGAGGGGTGAGTATAATGTGGAATTTCAACTTGCCCCTTCACTCCTTATGCTTCACATCATGATGAAGAAGAACAATATTAAGAAGAAGAAGAAGATGATGATGATGAGGAGGAG
>NW_018239175.1:0-815 GCF_001263595.1 Phalaenopsis equestris | reverse complement strand
ACATTTTCTTTTCGTAGAATGCCTTTTGGACTGTGTCGTCTTTTGGACTATGCAATGCACCTACAACATTTCAAGGATGTATGATGTCAATTTTTAGCAATTTTATAGAACATGGAATGGAAGTGTTTATGGATGATTTTTTTTATATTTGGGACGTCGGTTGAGTTATGTCTTAATAATTTAGAAAATGTTCTAGAAGTATGTGAAAAAATCAACCTAATTTTAAGTTGGGAAAAATGTCAATTTATGGTTGCATAAGGTATTGTTCTTGGACATAAAATTTCTAAAAAAGGTATGGAAGTAGATCCTGCAAAAATCCAAGTTATAGAAAAATTACCACCTCCTAATAGTGCTAAAAGGGTGAGAAGTTTTCTAAGACATGTTGGTTTTTGCAGGCGCTACATAAAATTTTTTTCAAAAATAACTAAACTCATATGCCAACCTCTAAAAAAAGATACAAAATTTGATTTTAATGAGGAATGCATATCAACATTTGAATTATTAAAGAAAAAATAGAAAAAATTAATCATTGCACCTATAATAGTACCACCTGACTGGGAGAAACCATTTGAAATAATGTGCGATGCTAGTGATTATGCTCTTGGGGTTGTATTAAGACAAAGGCACGACAAAGTTTTTAAAGTTATGTATTATGCTAGTAAAACTCTAAATAATGCTCAAATTAATTATACTACTTCTGAAAGAGAGTTATTAGCTATTTTTAAGCATTTGAGAAACTTACACCTTATTTAATTGGAACTAAATGTGTAGTGCGTACAGATTATTCTACTATTAAATAATTAATGCAAAAGCGG
>NW_018239174.1:0-446 GCF_001263595.1 Phalaenopsis equestris | reverse complement strand
TGATCTGTGAGAAAAATCAAAAAAAAAAAAAAAAATACATTTTTTCACTTTTGCTTCCCATTAATGTGAGGAAAAAATTTGCTTAAACGTATGCAACACTGCGTACATAATAGAAATTATATGAATGTTATATCGATATTATATTCGCGTTATATCTCTTGTAATTTCCATGTGTAACCTCCATATAATCTAACTTGTAACTTACCTGAACTTATAAATAAGTTTAACGCTTCTGTTTTCACATATCTGTAGATTACATATAAATTACATGAAAGTTATATGAAGATTACAAGGAATATAACGTAAATATAATGCTGATATAACACCCATATAATCTCCATTATGTAGGCAGCATTGCGTACGTTTTACGTACGCAAATTTTTTCCCATAACCCGACTCCTCACTCCCGTCTCTTCAATTACTAGTCTTTAGATGTTAGATATGTA
>NW_018239173.1:0-854 GCF_001263595.1 Phalaenopsis equestris | reverse complement strand
ATCAAAATATTGTTTATAGTTCTTCAAAATCAGTATGAATGTATGACCAAAACAACATTTTATTCAAGCAGCATTTTATTCTTCCAAAACCACAAGTTTAGAAGGCTCAAAACAACATCTTGTCATTCTAAAACTTTCAATTCAGCAAGTAGGCCTACAAATATTGAAGTTTATGTCTAACTTAATATCTGTAAACTTCATAAATATATTCATCAACAAATTCTTCAGCTTCAATTAAAATAGAACTCCCTTCTCCATCAAGTAACAATGTTCCATACAGATCATAGATGAGTTCACACAAGCTTTCAGCAATGGCATTAGAGCATCGAGCCTAAATTTTGAAGATGAAGAAAAATATTTCACGATTAAATTTAACATAAGTCTATCAAGATCAGGAGAAAACAAATTTACTTGGGAAAGATTTCAATACCCAAGTACCACATGACCATCCCATGACAGATTTCGAAAATTCCATGCATTGAACCGTGGGTCCAATTCATTAAATATGAATACATTTACGGGATGTGAAATTACTCATCGCATGCTAGTAATCATAAAGTGAATGGAGATTTTGAGCTAATCATAAGCCTCTTAGAATAACTATCATGAATAATAAAATCGATTAGCAATGTTGGGGGAATAAAAGAAGCAAGATAAATCATTGAAACCTGTTTTGAGATGCTTAGAAATGGAAACCGTTTGTTCACGATAGAGAAGCAGTCTTCGGAATCCTGCAGCTTGGACGATCGAAAGAGGAAGAAGTGGGCAGCTGGGGTTTTGATCGAGCGAAAGGACCGAGCGGAAGGCAGGGGTCTTCGACGCAGTGAAGAGGAGACCAGCCGAGCGGGAAAGGC
>NW_018239172.1:1312-1559 GCF_001263595.1 Phalaenopsis equestris | reverse complement strand
TTATGAAGAAACTTAGCTAATCATTCAGAAATGTCTTGAATTTGAATTTGGAGGATATTTTGGGATTGATAAAACTGCTTATAAAATTTTACAAGCTGTAATTTATTGGCCCACTATCTTTAGAAATGTTTATAGATACATAAAAACTTGTGATCAATGTCAATGAGTAGGCAATATATCTAGAAGAAATGAAATGCCTCTGAATTTTATGTTACAAGTTGAGATCTTTGATGTTTGGGGACTCGAT
>NW_018239172.1:0-1212 GCF_001263595.1 Phalaenopsis equestris | reverse complement strand
ATGCTAAAAGTGTTTCAAGGTTTTTAATGAAAAATATTTTCACTAGATACGAAATGCCTATAATGATTATTACAGAAGGAGGATCCCATTTTAAGAATAAATATATTCAGAGATTGGCAGAAAAGTTTAATATTATTCACAGAATCTCTACAGCTTGTCACCCTCAAACCAGTGGCTTAGCTGAAGTTTCTAATAGAGAGATTAAACAAATACTTGAAAAGATTGTAAACCCCAGTAGAATAGATTGGTCCAATAGATTGGATACTGCATTATGGGCTTACAAGACTGCTTATAAAACTCCTATTGGAATTACTCCTTACAGACTGATTTTTTGAAAGACTTGTCACTTACTAGTTTGGAAAGACTTGTCACTTACCAGTAGAATTGGAGCATAAATCATATTGGGCGATTAAAGAATTCAATTATAATTAAAAAAATGCTAGTAAGAATTGTCAGAATTAAATGAATTGGAAGAATTAAGAAATGAATCTTATGATAACAATAGAATTTATAAGGAGAAATTAAATTTATGGCATGATTGGAAGATTAACCAGAAGAACTTTGAACCAGGACAAGAAGTTTTGCTTTACAAGACTAGGCTGAAGTTATTCCCTGGGGAATTGAAGTCTCGTTGGTTAGGACCCTTTACTGTGACTCAAGTTTATACTTACGGATCTGTTGAAATTGAAGATCAGAAGACTGGAAAAGATTTAAAGTAATTTGATTTAAAGTAAATGGACACAGATTAAAACTGTATTTTGAGGGTAAAAGACCAAATTTTAAAGAGATTTTAATGATCAGTCAACCTGAATAACACCTGAGTAGGTCGGGCTGACGACGTTAAACCAAGCGCTTTCTGGAAGGCAACCCATAATGATCTTTATTTTTATTGTGATTATAGCAGGTTTTATTTGAATTTATCATTAGTTTATGATAGTATTAAGCTCTACTACTCTTATTTACCCTTGAATCATCATAAGAATTGGATCCATAAAAAAAAATTGGTACTAATTCAAACCAGAGCGAAACTGTACAATTTTTGAGGGCGCCGACGACGGGTTTTTCCCGAGAGTCTAGACAAAATAAATACAGAGGCTCGCCGACGGCGAGACCGGTAAGATGGCGGTTTTTGGAGTTTGAATGATGGTTTTTGGTGGTTTTTGGGCGGGAGTTACATTTTTAAGCTCCCAAATTCGATTCCTAAAGTCATAT
>NW_018239171.1:507-744 GCF_001263595.1 Phalaenopsis equestris | reverse complement strand
ATTATGCCCCAAATATCGAACCCACGGGGAGTGTTCATAATATACACTTCTAAATAACAAACTTTCTATTTCAAAAAGAAAATTACTTAAACTATAGATATTTTTACAATAAGTAAAATTCAATTTTTTTTTGGCATTTTTGATATTTTGACAAAATAGAAATAACTTCAAAATATAACTTGAGTTTATGTAAAATAAAAGCACTGAATATGAAATATCTTTCTCCTTATCATGAAT
>NW_018239171.1:0-463 GCF_001263595.1 Phalaenopsis equestris | reverse complement strand
AAATTGTGTTGTGCCAAATAGGAGCAATATTATTCTTTATCCTTACTAGAGATGCTATAAAGAACATTGGCTAATTTAAAGTTTGAATAGTTCTAAAGGCCGACTAGGCAAGGAAGATACCAATTCTCACTCTAGAGTTCCCTTGATTCCCTCCACTTGAGGGCTAACATCTCGTATCAGAACCTAAAATAATAAACCAAGTTGGGGGATTTACCCTGCCACTCTAAAATCCTCTAACTCTACACCCTTCCATGATTATTTCACTATATATTTGCACTAAATCATATGAATTACATTTTCATTCATACAACCTAATGTGATTCTTTCCAATTGTTGACTGAGCAATACCAACCCGGTTCTTACATATTCTCACAACAAATTTTAACATCTAGATGGGTCAGATCAAGAAGTAAATGTAGTACATAGAGTTAAATCAACACAACTTCTTCCAACATTAAAGATT
>NW_018239170.1:0-433 GCF_001263595.1 Phalaenopsis equestris | reverse complement strand
TAATTGCATCAAGAGATAAACATATGATGTGTAAACTTAGAATATATGTAATAAAAAATATCATCTTAATACAAAATATATTAAATATTCTACTAATTTTTTTCTATTTTTTTCAGTTTCTCCTCTGACTGCTTTTCACTAAAAAAATAGGTGGCGACAAATGTGGCGATGGCAGCTTCCTGGCATCAACCAATATAAAATATTATCTGAATTTTGTCAAATAATAATTGTAAATCCGAATCTCTGCAAAAGTATAGTTAAAATTAAAAAATAATATCCACTCCCATTTTATTGTACGCCTGTCGCCTACCCAATTATTCAACTCATATCTGCATTCATCGTCTAATTTTGACTTTGATTTTCTTTTGCCTGCAAAATTCAATTTAGCGAAATGGTCCAAATAATAATTATGCAAATGTAGAAGTGGTAATTC
>NW_018239169.1:0-707 GCF_001263595.1 Phalaenopsis equestris | reverse complement strand
TGACAAGGAGAAGGATGCTTTCTTATAGATTGAATTTAACATAAGAAACTTATTATTTAAGAGTTATTAAAATTACATATTTATTTTGATTGTCTAATAGTGACTGA
Organism: Phalaenopsis equestris; assembly: GCF_001263595.1. Taxonomy (NCBI): domain Eukaryota; kingdom Viridiplantae; phylum Streptophyta; class Magnoliopsida; order Asparagales; family Orchidaceae; genus Phalaenopsis; species Phalaenopsis equestris. Next base: position 600 of record NW_018239169.1, on the reverse strand, counting down.
TAAGCAAATTGGATTATCTTGTTGTGATTAAGTATTGATTTTCTAAAATCTTAGTTCGTAGCCTCTAATATTACTCCGTGTGGGATCGATATCTAGGACTCCATTAGAGCCCTATATTACTTGAGTGTTACATATACTTGCATTGATAAGTGTGATTTTACCATTATTGAATATTTTATATGTACATCTTTATCAAATCTATAATTGTTGTTAAGTTTTTAGTGTTGTTGCTGAGGAATTAAATCTTTCAGAAGCAATATTAAATACTTGTATTTTTAAGCATATATAAAGTCGTTGTCAAGTTTTTGACATCGTTGTCGATGAGTAAACAAGAATCATAATTAAAGTAATGGACAAATTAGGACTATTAGAAAATTTTTACTTGAATTGTTACTTTATTTTCATATTTAGTTAACTGTTTTTTCTTTGTACTGATTTCAATTTTATGAGTAAATTTGGATCTAAAAATCTTATGCCCTACGATTCAGAATTAGAACGCACTGTTAGAGGAATTAGAAAAATAAGAAGAGATCCTAGAATTCCTGACACAATAGAAAATAACATAAATAATCATGGAATAGAAAATGAACACCAACCTAG
>NW_018239168.1:0-950 GCF_001263595.1 Phalaenopsis equestris | reverse complement strand
CATTTAAACTACAAAACCATAAAACCATGTACCCTGGAGCTGTTACTTTGATGAGGACCTTGGAGCAAACTCTGTGGGTAGCATGATGAGGACATACAGATGAACATCTTTGAGAGAGCAAACAAGATCATCATCAACAAACATTTCTTTAAAATTAAGCAAAAAGCCATGGGATATTGAGGTAGCTCGTCTAGTACAACATAAATCTTTAACTTATCTTTAGGCCTTTGCACAACCATGTTGGGCAATTTAAGCCCTAATTCGCTTTAGGCATTGAGGTTGCATTTGTTACTACATAAACCCTCTTATCTTCCAAACTATTTGAATGACCGTGTCATGGAAATTTAAGCCCTAAATAATAAAATAGATTTGATGAAACATCTAATAATATTTCCTCAAAATTGAAGCCAAACCATAAAATAGCTTGAGAAGTCACTAAGGTTCTCCTCAGGATCTGTGACATCCCCTAGTTTTCTCCTTTTTTATTCCAAAAATAACTGTTCCTATTTGATCTTTTCCCATTTGAAATTTCCTACGTCTGATCTTGAACACCTAAACTTTGAGATTCATGAAGACAAGCACCTTTGATCTAAATCGAGACTTTTCATGAATGATTTTGGTCATTTATGATGTAGCTAACCATATGGGCTTGCCCTTATAGGGAGCTTTAAGAACTAAGATAATATAAACCCCATCTAATCTTTTATATTAGATAGGGGAACTTATTGGTAAACATAATTGGTTTCACAAACCAATTGGATGTCGTATTTTGGATGTCATAAATTCTTTAGTTTATTTAATTGAACCTCACTATCAAGTAACGTGTCTATTCCCCGGGATAGATGCATGACTTATAGTATTGTGCTCATTTATTTTAACTTTTGTCTATATGGATCAGTTAGGTCTCATATTTTAAAATTTTAAAATGCTACTTTTCAAAATTATATATA
>NW_018239167.1:0-1881 GCF_001263595.1 Phalaenopsis equestris | reverse complement strand
AGAGAAAAGATGTGACTGAATTTGGAGTCGTTTCCTTACTTCTTGCCAAAATTAAATTATGAATTTAACATCTCGGTTACAGGTTGTTGCGTGTAGGAAGATTTACAGCGGTAGAGCAATAAATCAGTATCAACATTCTACGAAAATTCAACACATATAGATAATATTAAAGTAATAGAAAACCCACGATTTTTACGTGAAAATTTCTGAAGAGGAAAAAAATCATAGAGTCTAACAAGCACAATCAAAATAATTTACTATGTAATTGTGGCTCTTAGGGTACTTATTGACATCTGAATAAATCAAAACTAATCTATAAAAGGTCCTAGCGTTGATTAACATGTTGTCCCCACACAATGTTAGGAATTGCAAAGATTAACAGATCGAATTGCATGGCTTAACTAATTCATCTCCAAATCGGGTGACAATTGTGATGTGTTCTTCAAAACCTTAAGACGTGCCAAAAGTTTCATATGGTTAGAGGAGTGTGAGTTGGACTTCTAACGATTGAAAGATCCTCCGGCTTCTCCCCCGCTTTTTTAGAACATTAAGCCGAGCAAAAGATCTTCTCCTCTACTTAAGAGTTGGCCCCAAAGCCATAAGCTTAGTTCTACTTTGAGAGGAGGAGCATGGGAAGTAATTTTTGGTTTACCATGTCAGCCAAGCACCTGAGCGAGCAAAATTCAATCGAAGAAGTGCATAATCTTTATCTTCAAGCTCATCACCCAGATTTAGTAGATATGACAAAAGTTTTATAAAATCATTCAAGTGTCTATCATTAGTAATATCATATGAATTTGAAACCTATACAGTTGACACTTTATATGAAGATGATACTCCACAGTTTTTCTGAGATTTTTAATCTCCAACATCCTCCACAATTTTCTTGCAGAACACTTTTCATCATCACCCAATATATTTGATCTCTTAAGAAAATCAATTTAAAACTATGCCACAAACACTCCAGTTTATCTTCAATCAATTTTAGAAGGAAATTCATTACTTTTAAGAACTTTCTCCTGATTAAAAGAGCACAACACATCCATTACATCACATCACCACATGCAAGAAGTTTCCTTCGTCGTTAAATTTTTTCATATCAATCTTAACGGGAAGTGTAACTAGGTGATAAATAGGCGCATTTTCCACCATTGAGGTGGATATTGAAATACACACTAACATGCTATTTTCCATTGCTCTACTAGATCTTGTAACTCAATTTGCTCCGATCTCTTTGTCTAACATCCGCGATTTTGCCAGAATCGCAACCGCGTGTTGCCGGAATCACTCCAACTAGCACTGATATCAATTGTTGTGCATAATAATGTGAAAAATAATTTCACACAACAAACAAATAATTAATCAAACACAATAGTATTTATGTGTTTCGATACTAATCTACTTACGTCTACAAGGAGAGACTATTCCACTATCAAAAGGAAAAAAGATAATTGAAATAGAATCACAATTCTGCACATAAAATTTAATCATGATCTCTCATGTAAATAAAAGAGAATTATGGCGCTGTAATAAAAATAAATAAAATGTCATATTTATCCCCTCCTACAACCAAGCCTCTAATATAACAGGTGAACCGTATATTAAACCTTGCCCTCGTGCACATGGCACCGGCAAGCATGCATGCATGATATCTTAAAATCTTGCTGATATTAATCTGTTACTAACTCATCAAGCATGACATTATTGCTTGAAAGACTATCTTTTTTTTTTGAAATTTGAAAATTAAGTTGAAGCTTTGTTGATGTAGGAGCTGGGCTGCAAATACGTTTCTTCTTCCCTAAAGCAATACGATAACTTTATGATTTTTCTGAACTGTCCTCTTTAGAACCCTACTTAAGCATGCATGCGTGCATGAGCAGC
>NW_018239166.1:0-1382 GCF_001263595.1 Phalaenopsis equestris | reverse complement strand
ACACATTGATTATTTTCTTATGAGAAAAAAAGATCTTCGAGAAGAGAGATCTTCGAGAATGTAAATATTTGTAGGGTCATTCCAAATAAAAATTTAAGTATTCAATATTGATTATTAGTTCTAGATTTAAAGACGAAGAGTTGTAAGACAAAAAATACAATGAAATATTACCATAAATTTAATGGTGATACCTACCTAAAAAACAAATAAAATTATTTTTATGAATAAACTTGAAAATTTCAAAAATTAGGATGTTAAATAAGAAGCTAATTCTGTGTGGAATAAAGTAACAAGCTCTATTAGACCCATGTGTGTGTGTAAGAGAGGAAAAAAAATTGCGTATGTAACAAGTACGCAGGTCTGTGACCATTTTGGGTTATAGGGAGGTTACAGAGAGGTTATATGGAGGTTACATAAGTAAAACACAGATGTAACCTCCCTATAACCTTTCTATAACCCTCAAATATACGCAGCACTGCGTACTTGTTCCGTACGGAAATTTTCTCGTAAGAGAGAGATCATAAAGCCACAATATCTAGCAGATAGCAGCCTTTCTTCAAATTAAGAAAGTAAATGATATGCATCTAAAAGCATACAAGTAAGAAAGGCAAAATCAGAGTTTATAATATAAAGTACTGTTCTGGCTTACAACCTCTTGATAAATAATCAATTAAGACTGCAATTCAAGTCCGTAGTTGAGTGTGAAAATCTGTTCTTCATTAATCTGTCATCACTTGCGGGCCTCAGCCTTTTTCTGCTCCTTGGCTGGCAAAACAAACAAGGAAGGTATATTATTATGGAATATTTACATAAATACCACTCAATTCCTTTGTATTTACATATCTAACACCTAAACTTCATTTTTTACATAAATGCCACCATTCTTATAAATGAAAAGGTGTGTTTTAACTTTTTTTTAAAGTTAAAAAAGTGACATGAAAGATTTGAGTGGTATAAATGTAAAAGGTAAATTTTAGGTGTTAGATACGTAAATACATAGGAATTGGGTGGTATGCATGAAGTGTCGCTATTATTATATACTTTATCAGAGGGATTTTGAGTGAGGAAAATAGGATTCAAATTTGATCAAGATGAATTTTAAACCCCTTAGATTTACTTTATGATAAATATACTGCATGAATAAAAAAATCAAATCTTGTATTCCATGGCAAATAATAAAATATTAAAACCCATCCTCATCAAAATTTGATTAGGATATCATCCCAAAAAAAAAAAAAAAAAATCAATGCATTATTATTATTTAATGGAATTAGTACCATTGCCATTTGACAAGACACTTTGAATTTTATTTTCATTTTTGTTGTATTCACTTTTGAGACAAAATGTGAAATGTGAAATGAATATATCCGTGATAGGGTTGG
>NW_018239165.1:0-655 GCF_001263595.1 Phalaenopsis equestris | reverse complement strand
CTCCGCTCGGCAATAACCCATTCAATTTCTCCACCCGAACTCTCGAAAATTCGATCTTGTATCACTTTTTTCCTTTAAATACTGAAGTAAATCGGGTTTGAGCCATCGCATTGACGAAGCGAGACTCGTTAAACTCAACTCATCTCTTTTATTGTGGAGCCATTTTAATCTAATCAAATCAAAGAAAAATTTCAAATTATACTTTTAATATGCAAATATTGGCTTCCACAAGTAATTCTAAGAGTTTAACACTAAGTTCCATGAATTTCTTTCCAATATTTTCTTCACATTTTCAAAATTTTTGGATCACCTTAATGTGGAAGAAAATGATAAAAATCAAATATTTTTAGCTTGGAGTCAAGCTCTTACCTAGAGAAGATCAAATCCGGTGTCAAAAAGCCTTGAAATCGCCTCCCAATCCAAGATCTCTCAAGCCCTAGGTCAAAATTTGCATTTTTAGGAGGAAGGGGATGATGAATAGTGGCGGTTGACCAGTCAAAATTGCGGTTAAAGGGGTATTTTCGTGAGCTCGCCGTCGGCGGGGTCAATGGCGTCGTCGGCGCGCTCTGTTGAATTTTTAACCTGAGTCTCGGGAAATTTCCGCCGTCGGCGGCATCGATGGCGCCGTCGGCGGGCTCTATTCAAAATGTTCAAA
>NW_018239164.1:0-5380 GCF_001263595.1 Phalaenopsis equestris | reverse complement strand
AACAACGCAATCTGTCATCTATCAACATTTCGTCATATTTGGTCTAATGGCCACCTAGTTTTATACTATTGGTGTAGTTTGCCATGAGGTCACCTATCTTTAGAGTGCTCCTACACGAGCACACTTAACTTTGAAGTTTCTAATGAAATCAAAATCTCAATGTATAAAAAAATGGTCTGTTACAAATGTTATAAGAGCATTATGTGAGTCTAACGATAGGTGGATGATTCTGAGTTAAGAAAAACAATGATTACGTCAATTACTTAAATAGGAGAGATTGTGAAACACCTTTAGTTGAACTCTTAGTTGAGGCATCTTTTGCTATAATTGTTAGAATTTCAACAAAAACTCTAAAGTTATTTGTTCTCTTATAAATAGAATCTAAATTACCAAGTCTGCAAGCACTCCGTACCATATATTTTTACACTCCTATAGGAGCACTCTCGAGATAGATGATCTTTTGGGTGATAATAATATACCTGCAACATAACTTACCACCGCACTTTAGCTTGTGTAATCCTTACCTTACATTAAAAACTACCTTAGATATTTGATCTTAGACATCTTTGGCTAGCTATATTTACCTTTCTTTGCCACTATATGCCTATGCACGTTTAAGCACCAATTTAAAACTCCATGGTTTACCACAATACCTGCTTTACTTTCCCTGTTACTTACCGTTTACCTTGCTTTACAGGGTCTCGATCATCTTTCACTGGGAAGTCATACCAACTGGACCAACCTTGAGGCCATTATGCCAAAGTGGACAAAACCTCCATTAACGAATGTTTGTGTTGTTACAAATGTCAGGGTTTCGCAATTCCATCCTAAATGTGTAGTCAACTGCAGTCTGAAGAATATATGGGCTCTGATGTGACACATTTTCCTAAAATTTAAAGCAAGAATCAAACACACAGTCTTCATAGTCTACAATGTCTTCTTTCGCGACCACTTAAAAAAATGGTGAAAGAAGGAATTGCATTATTGGAGGACTTGTCAGAAACTAAGGAGACTATATTCGAACATTATGAAGACTGTGTCAGTTTCTTCACTTGAAAAATCAATGGAGAACAGCAATATTACTTCCCAGAATGGGCCTCCTTTTTGAGCTCCCAAAGAGACACATTGATGAGACCACGATGCTCTATATAGTTTACTCTTCTTACATAAAAAATGGAAGCAAGAAGAAGGAGGAGACCAAACGTAATAACTGCATCTTTGTTATCAACCAGCATGAGCAACTGAAAGCATACATTGCAACGTCCCTTCAAATTCCCCAAGAAAATTGTCATATCTCAAAAAAACACGAATCACACTCTTATATATCATTGGACATTAAAAATGTATCAGTGTTGATCCTTAGGAGATCTAACGGTCCAGTGGAACAGAGTATGGCTAAAGATGACTCATCGATGGAAGAACAGATGACTCACTTATACGATCGGATCAAAGACAAAAGCTGACCGGATACTACAGTTCGAGCTAAGGTTACAAAAGATGATCGAATAATCTGAATCAGAGTCGTTTGGTCAAAAATGAGACAAATAGGCATTTGAACCAACCTCTATAGAAAAGCCCATCCAATAAAATTTGGTGCCTTCTGGTAGATCTAATTCAAATAAAAATGTAGTTTCACAATACCACCAATCATTCCATGAACGCCCCTGAGGCTCTCATTAGAGACTATAAATTAACAATGCAATAAAGAGTTGTATAATCATCCCTCGGGCTCTTCTCATTGAGAAACAAGTAACATATTGGATTAAAGTGATTCACCCTCTGATTGATAGTCCTGTGTCGCTCTGGCTTCAAGAGTTCCTCACCAGAGATCGAGGGTCGACTTGCAAACTAGATCAACCAATCGTCAGCTGACCAAGCCTAGCTGACCGAACCAGCCTTACCGAGTCAAAGTCAAACAAGCTTAGCAGGTTGAGTCAGCGAGCAATCGAGCGATAGTTTCAAACCTGTAAAATACCAATAATACCTTCTATAGTCCCTATTAAAGAGGGGGCAAAAACATGACATCGTCATATTGTATTCTCCCATATAAATAGGGAGATCATTTCACAAACAAGAAATATCCAATTTTAGCCAAAAAAAACTCAGGAAAGGTCAACACGATTGATCACGACAGATTACTAGTCATTATCGTTCACTCATCTCTCTGTATCCCTTTCTCTCTCAACATTCACACTCTATCCCTTGGGTGTGAATTGCAAACAAATCCGTATTCAACACATACATAGGCAAGACAACATGTAGAGTTGAAGTTTTGATATTAGTTATGTAAATGCGAGGGACTAGTGGTATGTATATACATCTTTCCTCACTTTCAGAAAGATGTACTTCACTTTAAAAAAAAATGCAGCATCTTGACAGCCCCAGTTGAACCTATTAAAGACTGCATTTGCTGAAAGTAGAAATACCATCAACGAAAGCTCCAATTCATTAAAGGAACACTTTTACAAATAAATTTCATCTTCAATGGCATCTTTCAACTTTCAAAATTTGAGCACAATGGCATCCTTCAACTTTCAAAAAGCAAAGCAAAGTGCATTCTAATTAACTAAACATGTTCATCCTAAAGTTACAAACAATAATTATACATGAAAACAATGATGATTTACATAAATGTATTAACATATCAACCCCCTAAATTTCATTTTTTTTATATACAACCCATCTAACCTATGCTTAATACATTGGGTGGTCTGGGCATAAAAATTGAAGTTTGGGTGATATATATGTTAATTCATCTAAAATAGGAGGTAAGTATGTAAATGCCCCCAAAAAAATTGCAAAACTGGAAGTATATGATTACAAACTACACTAATGAGAAGATCTGATATAATTATTTGAGACAGGAAGGCTAACTATTATATACAAACATAAGAAGAAGAAAAAAAAGCATATATAATAACTACATTCCACCAAGGGAGTGGTGATTAAACCTTCATATTCTACTTAGGTGGATGCGACTTGCAAATTTTATAGGAGGGATCTGGCGGTGGAGCCACTTTCATGTCTTGATTTAGTTGCCCGTTTAATATTTGTGGGCAATCACTGACGAAAGGTCGATCGAGATGTATCGATTCATTAGTTAATATCTTATAAATTGGATGTTGTTGAGAAATTAGGGCGAAAAAAATAGGAATCGACACAAATCTAGAAGAACACATAGAGATTTACGAGGTTCGGCAAAGATGTCTACGTCATTGGGAGCAGAGCGACAGCTTTCTTTTCAATATTAAGAAAAGATTACATAATACAAGATTCAGAATTTCTCCTAGGGTTACAAACATGACATATATATAACTCTATAGTACAATATGTAAGTACTTAAATTACCCCTGTACCAAACTGAGGGGTGTTGCCCCGACACCCCAACCCACATAACGAAACTCCCCCGATTGAACAAATTCTTCAGCTTCGCTCCGCTCCGCTTTGTTCTCGCATATGTCTCTTATATGATATATGAGTCATACATAACAAATCTCCACCTTGACGAATATCTAGCCTCTTATAATAAATATATCATGGAGTTTATTATGCACCAATGTGGGTTGGGCACCATGTCGTCTAACAATTGCAAATATTCAACAAGTTCAAACGATGCAAGAACTTGTTGATAGTACCTAACTTGGTCAACATATCTGTTGTATTTTCATCGTATGATTCAATAGAGTGAATTCCACATACAACTGTACTCCCCAACAGTTTATAGATATTATATACAGTTAACTTTCCTTTTATCACAATCAGTGTACCTTTAACAATTATGATGACTTCCCTATCCTCATATGCCTTAGGAATAAACCAATTTCTATATAAAGTGCCCAACGAAATTAAATTATTATTCAAATCTGGAATATGTCTGACCTCACATAATGTTCTAACAGTATCATCATACATCTTAATTCTGACTTCCTCAATACCAACAATATTGCAGCATCTATCATCATCTAAATAGACTGAGCCAGAATTAGTTAACATGTATAAAGTAAATCACTCCCTGTTAGGTGTTATGTGATAAGAGTATCATGAATCAAGAATATATGCATCCATGAACTGAGTTGATGAAATTGAAAGCATATTACTATCACTGCAATCTGAACTGTCACTCTACACCACATTTACAGACTTAGATGATGCATCACCTTTCTCCCCAGTCTGCATCTTAAGCTTTGGATAATCTCTCTTCATATGACCTGGTTCCTTGCACTTGTAGCAATGAATCAATTTTTTTCCTCTGGAATTTCGCCTTCCAGAGCTCTCATTCTCCTCCTTTCTTCTTCGATCCTGATTACCCTTAACATATAAACTGTCTCCATGAGAGTTTTCCCCTGCATTCTGCTTCCGCTGGTTGTGAGCCAACAATGCTACGGTAATCCCATCGACTTTGGTAGTTTCTTTCCTATATGTCAGAGTAGTCACCAGGTGTGCATAGGAAGAAAGCAATGAACACAACAGAATCATTGCTCGGTCTTCATCCTCAATACTCACATCAAGCCTTAATAAATCCGTGATTATTTGATTGAAGTCATTCACATGCTGCGTCAGATCAGAACATTCTTGCATCTTCAACACATAAAACTTTTGTTTCAAATACAATTTATTCATCAGAGATTTGTACATAAATTGAGTTTCCAATTTCTACCATACCTCCCACGGTGATTTCAGATTCATCACGTGATACATAATCTCATTTGTCAGGCATATGTGTATGATTGCTGCCGCTCATTATTGTAATTCTTCCTAATTTTCATCCTCTATGACATCTGGTTTTGCTGCCCGCAAAGCTTTCAAGATTCCCCGTTGAGCCAACAAATCTTTCACCATTGTTGCCACAATCCGAAGTTATAAGTTCCATCAAACTTCACCACCTTGAATTTTGTACTAGAAATTGTCATCTGAAATTGATTCTGCAACGAACTCCTCTGCAAATTCCTTTGCTGAATTTCCAAATTGCTTGAGCCTGAAATTGTACTCACTTTGATCCTGCCATAATCCCTTTTAAATAATTATTTAATTAAGATCCCCTTAATTAACTTTCCCAGAAAAAGAACTTTTCCTTAATTAAATTTTTCTTAATTAAACTTTCCCAAAAATCCTTTTCCTTCAACTTCCAGGAAAAGCTCCCATTTCCTTCCCGAAAAGCTCCGCCTCCGTTTTCTTGAAAAGCTCCTTATTCCTTCCAGAAAAGCTTCACTTTTCTTCTCAGGAAAGCTCCGTTTTCGCTTTCCAGAAAAGCTCTTTTTTCCTTCCAGAAAACTCTGCTTTCTTTCTCATAAAAGCTTTGTCTTTACTTTCCTTCCAAAAAAGGTTAGTCTTCCGGAAAAGCTCCTCTTCCGCTTTCCAAAAAAGCTCCTCTTTCTTTTTT
>NW_018239163.1:0-814 GCF_001263595.1 Phalaenopsis equestris | reverse complement strand
ACTTTTGTGATTTCTTCTTCTTGAGATATCATTGTAAACTCTTCCGGTGTCTTTTCCTCTCTATCTGAAAGATCTATGTTGATGGCAAGCAGTGTACAATGATGCTCGAGAGTTGTTGGTTGAATCCTCTTAACATCATTTTATCGAACGTAAGCTCTTGAGCTTCAATATCCAAATAGGCCAATTTCCATAGGCTCATCAAGTTAAGAGATGCTCCATGATCCAATAAAACTCTAGATAACACAAATCTGCCAATGCTGAGGGAGATGTAGAGCGGACAGTTGTGGTCGGTGATACCGAGCAGCAAGTCTTCATCTGTGAAAGTTACTCCTGATTGTTCTCTCAACGGGAAAACTTCATCTGAGGATGTGCTAGCCAACTGAGCTAAGCAAATTTCTGGATCAAGAAAAGTTGTAACCAGAGATTCTCTCATCACCTTTGAAAGGATCAGAGCGTCATAGATACTTAGTCGTGCAGGCAACCTTCTAAGATGAGCTAGCACCCTGTAGTCTACTTTGCATGATCCTCTGATTTTATCTCGATCATGTGGTTCTTCCACTGGCGGAGGTGAGGGTATCTCTTCTCGAGGCATTATCTTGTTCCCGGAGCTATTCTTGGTGCTAACACTTTTCTGCTCCTTAAGTTAGCTTCTATGATTTCTTCTCCTTAAGATATCCTTGTTGAATCTTCCAGTGTCTTTTCCTCTCCATCAGAAAGATCTAAGTTTATGGCAAGCGGTGTTCCATGACGCTCAAGAGTTGGCTCCTCGTTATCGGTGTTGTCCTAAGCGATATCATTGAGTTCTTCTTTGGCC